>NC_053405.1:14475259-14637759 GCF_016859285.1 Xiphias gladius
AGAGCATGAAACATTCACTTTGCACATCCAGATTTCACCAGCTGATTAGCAGACTTTTCCAGTCATGAGCGCCCTTATCGTGCAGCTGTTCCACAAAAAAGCATATTCTCTCAGCACATTAAGCTACAGACATATGCTGTCACCATTCCTCCTCTTAGTAGCATGTCAACAAAGATGATCTGTTTGTTACAAGTACTTGCTGCAGTTTGCATCTTTCTAATAAAAGAATATAGATTGACATTATGTATATATGCACATACTGAGCCAAATTATCCTCTCAATAAATAGTTTATGGCCACATGTCAGTGGATGCACAAAGTTTATTATTAGCTGGCAGTTTTCTGGTTGGCAGGAATGAGAGAGACAGAAAAAATGCAAACACAAAACATTCAGAGTGGGAATAGGAACTTGACAGTCAGTGAGAGCAATTTATCATTATGTCAAACTTCACTGACTGCTGCAGCAGAACTATCTACAGTGTGAAAAATCCCCGCCCCCACCCCAAAATGGCTGAGTGTTGACGAGAGTAAGGCCAGAATATAAAACCTGCCATGTAGACATGTTTGTCACTTTACAGCCATTTCAACTGCATGGCGTCCTCTCAATGAAAGTGATTATTCCTACCAAATACAAATAGACAAAAATTCCAGTGCTAGGAGTGTTAATTGGGTCATGATTTAGTTTGGTTCATGGTATAGAACTCAAAGTTTAATCCATTCAAGATACTGTATAAGTTTGACTGAAAATACATTATGAAAGGTGAAAATCTGTTATCCTGTTTTTAATACTGTCTTTTTTCTTACAAAATGTGTTGCAAATTCAAATAATGGTCTATTACATTAATAACTAAATCACTGTTTTACAAGCAGATCCTTATATACAGTGACCAGGAGAGTTCAACACTCCAGCAACTTAAGAAAATACATGCACATAAATAAAACACAAAGGAAGAAAACATCTTCACCACTTTGACAGTACTTAAGCAGCATTTAGAATAACAATTCTGCAAACAGATAAAACACAGGCAAATTAAGAAACAGATTTGCCAACTTGACAACACTAGATCATTAATGAGTGTTCATCAGATTTCATCAGTTTTAAGTTTCCCCTGGGAATTTCCACCGTGTTAACTTGCAGAATTTCTGTATTTGCATTTCTTTATGGTCCAAATGTGTTGTCAAATTGTATAAATTGACAAAGTTTCACTTTAGATTTACCCCCATAAACCCTTTTGAAGAAACCTTTACTGACTGCCAAATAAAAAACAAACTAATCTTGGTGGAACTAATCCTCTCAAAGCATTTTAGTTGGTAGCAAACACCAGTTGCCAAATCAACTGTTGTGAATTACATGACTTTTATAGCAACAAAGATAATACATTTTTTCAAAAGTCCCATCTGTCTGCAACAATAGTTAGATTTCATAAATTACTTAACAATTTTTGCTTGATGCAATTAATGACCTGTTGGCATTTTTTGACCCTGAAAATTTACTTCTGTAGTCCAAGTGCTAAAGTTCCTGATAGTTCATTGAAGATCTGCTACTATTTGATGGGTCATTCATAACTGCGATAAATATTTCCAGATGCTGTGATTGCATATTCAGATTGCCTGTACACTGGTTGGAGCAGACTGTTCTGCATATCTAACACATTTAATGGAATTCCATCGATAGGTAATTAGCCCATTACAACTTTTCAGTTGTACCATGTCCTTTGGACAAATCACCCTCACTACAATAGCCGACTCAAAGATCCCATTGCAAATGGCTTCTTTTCTGATGTGCTGGGAGACAGTCTGTGATTACATTTAGTCCCAGGCCCTTTCATTTGACCAGCATATCATTTCTTCCCTGGCATACTTCAAAGTGTGGACACTTCAAAGTAGAATGAGTGACTGCCATTCGGACTCTGAGGATGGCTCTTTTGATCATCTTCTGAAAACTCCCCTAACGCAATCAGGGCAAGCACGCCAGAGAGGAGGATTTGACAGCCATAAGATAAATGCGGTCCTCCTCACAGCTATCAGATAAGCACAGTATGCTCTAATCCATTAATATGAAAATGAGCGAAGACTAGAAGTGGCTGGGTGGGGGCTTTTCAGCAACAGTTAAATGCTTTGGACTGAGTTTTCAAAGGGCGGATTCAGGATTCAAAGCACTTAATGGTGTATGTGTGCCCAGACTAGCAGCCTCCTAAATAATCTATAACGATAACAATAAAGGTATCCTTCAATAATCCACATTAAATGATAGTTTACCAAATGCCAAAGCAAATAGAGATCTCCCTGCAGTGATGAGAGCTGTAATTTTTACACTAAAAATCCTCAATATTCATCGACATGTCTGATTTAGTTGCAGAATGTGTTATTGTAACACATTAACTACTGTCTTGGGCAAGTAAAAAAAATCCATGGCTTAGAGTATCTTTTATTGTTTGTTACCTGTTTGAAGAGACTCATTTTGTAGAAGCATGGAAGTGATATTATAAGTTTGATTTGTAAAAACTGAGACTTATGTCCTACTATACATGGATGATGTTTCCAGGTTAGATATATTTCATTAAAGAAAAAGACAATACCTTTTTTGTTGGCTGATTTCATTACTATCCTTGTGATGAGATCACAGCCTCTAGATAGATAGATAGATACATTAATCATGCTAAAGTGTTTAGTTTCATGTGAAATAGTCTTTTGAAAGAAACTTTTCTATTGTCCCAGACATATGTTGTCTAAAAACCTGCACAAGAAGGTTAAACACCAAACCAAGTGTTAAAGGAACATTTTGGACAAATATGGTTATTCGCTTCCTTGCTCAGAGTTAGATGGGACTCCAATCACATGTCTTGGTGCCATAAATGAAGCTAGAGCCAGCTTAGCTTAGCTAACTAGCCGAGTTAAACTGATCCTTCAAATTTCCCCACATTCCTTTGAAAAAAAAACATCAAAGATTGGAGTTCACTAGGCTTTTCACTTTTCATTTTGGTATTTTAAAGCACTTGCTTTCAGTTTTTATCGTTTTGGTTTTTTTTTCAAAAGACATTCTTTCAGAAACTACATGTGGATTTGTTTATTAACATGTAGTGCAGTGATAAAGGAAATATACTCATGAAATTAGTTACTGGTCTAAATAAAACCGATTACACTCAAATGCAGCATGCAGTAAAATGTGGTGTTTGCTGTAGCTGCATGAAATAGACAGGTCTCATTATTTGGAATGGACCAGTCTATGGATGAACCTGAGCTCCGGGTAAGGTATATCAATATGGTCAAGAGATGTGGACACATCAGTAGCTGTTCTTTACTAACAAACAAGCAGCAACTGAAACATATATAAACGTTTTTTTTTTTTTTTTTTTAATTATTTAATTGTAAAGCTAGCTCCAGACATCCCTGAAGTCGAGCTGAGGTTGAGTGGGGATACATGTAATTTTTAGGCATGTAAAAAAGTAATTCCCTTATCTTACCATTGTATCTCTCAAGTTATTTACAGCTGAGGAGGGACTGGTACTTACTCTCTCCATAACGCTCAATGTTCACTTGAATTTATTATTACATTCATCCACCACCCCTTCTTCCTTCTCTCATGGATCTATCCAACCACATCCATCTATCACTGCATCCCTCCCCCCTTCCATCTCTTCATCTGCAACATAACTACTGGTACTCTCTCCCTCTCATTCTACCACCTATTGATCCCGTCCATACCTCCTCATTTCCTCTCTCTATTCATCCATCCATCTGTCCGTTCATGTATTTATCTATCCACCCATTTATTAGCATAGGTATGTGAGAGGTGAAGTGAACTCACCTAATGGGGTTATGTGTCTCCAGGAAATGGTTGGCTCAGGTTTCCCACTGGCTGTACAGATGAGTGACACATTGCTGCCCTCGTTTACCGTGATGTCAGAGGAAATGTCATATATCTTGGGAGGAACTAGAAACAAGAAATAGTTGGAAAAATAAATACAGAAAACAAAATTAGCATTTTAAACCTGCAACCTCCAGTTCATCCACCAGTATCATCTATATGTAAAATTACATTAGAGAGAAAAGGAAGGTAAAATGGATATTCTTACAGTGAGGAGTGCCCTGTGTTCCAGTTTTGAGTTAAATGCTATACTTAAATGACCCCCCCTTTAGGTAAAACCACACTGAGGCTGTGTTAGCCAGTGTAGAGAAGGAAGAATTAAAGCATGTTTACAGAAAAGAAAAAGTTGCTGTTTAAAAAGCAATGACACATCACATCAAGTGTCTTGATAATAGGATATAGGCATAGCATTTATTTTTCTAAGGACTTAGAGAGCATATTGTTATGAGATGGATACTAAAAATTCAGCAAATGTGTTTTTAATTTATCCAAAACATATAACTCTTACTTTTTTAGCAGACAGAGAGTAACATGCTGGTTAGGTTAGCAAGCTACGTTGCTAGCAAACTTATCACCACGTCCTGGTCCCACCCTGAGTCGAATATTTTTTAGTTTCTATCATTTAGACACAAGGAACAAACATTTAAGTACAGATTTGTCATGATAATATGAGGAAAGATACAATGACCTGGATAAAAGCAGGGCTGTATTCATTGCTAACATGATAGCTAATGTAACTTACTAGTAAATTTTAACGTAGGGGTGTCGAGCCAAAATGCCCCATGAAAGATCTTTCAAGTGAGCTGCTGTTCAGGCATATTCATGAGTCTGTTCCAAAGTCAAATCATCTCACATTAATGTCTGATGTTTGGAGGTTCCCATCCCATTTCACCACTAATGGCAAAAACTGGCATAAGCTTACGAACTCCCAGAAACAATCGAAATTGCTCTGTAATGAACTGTGTTACAATTCACCTTTTCATGAAATCCCCAAATGCCGGAAGCATAATATGAAGCAGAACATACACAAGACCATACATTTAAAAAATAACCAAAATATTTATATTTGCTTGTATATGACAACACTACTGAACTGCGCGTGATAAACTAAACTCTTTTTTTTTAAACAATTAAGTCATGTACCTGTTTACTTTGTATTTATTTGATAGTTAGACACAGTTACATGTATCTTGAGCAGTGATTAAGCTGTTGAGCACAACTATGTTTAATATTTCCCGACAGCGCTTGGCACAGTGAGTTAGTCCCACCCACAAAGGCTTTGACTGGCCCTACAAAACTTAAAAAGCCATTCACATGAACAAAACCAAGAACAAAATTAAAAAAAAACAAAAATTAAGACGTGGGTAGTGAGTGATTCAGAGGCTTCAGGCTAGGCTGTATCATGTGTATAATAAAGTCCCTAATCCAATAAAGTGAAAAAAAAAAAAAATTTTTGAAAAAGAAGTGTTTCTTTGTTTGTTTTTGTTTGTCCCTATCATAATCAACAACAAATCATGCAAGTTTCTTTCTTTGAGCTTCTTCTCTTTTGAGCTTTTTGTTTTTTTGAAAAGCTGAACTAGCCACACAGACACACACACACACAAGCACCCAACCAGGCATTTAAACACACACAAAGAAAGCACATATATAGGCGCACATGTGTGTTTTCTTAAAAAGCCACATGAACAAAAAACAAAACCGTTTCAAAATCTAAAACAAAAAAAAAAACGTGTTAGTAGTATTCAGAAGTCTGGGCCCTTCCAGCTTCACTTTTAGGTGCACTGGCTAATAATCCAGTACCAAGTAAAAAAAGCAAATTTTTTGAAAAAAAAAAAAAAGTTTTTTTTTTTGTTTTTTTGTTTTGTGGACATCACTTACAATCATAATTGGCAGTTTTCAAAAACTTCTCTCTTTTCTCTCTTTGAGCTTTTTGATGTTTTAAGCTTTTGAAGCCTGCTGAAAAGCCACACAGACACACATGCAGCCACCCACAAAGGCATTTAAACACATTCAAAGAAGCACATATGCAGGCACATGTGTGCGCGCGCACACACGCACACACGCACACACACACACACACACGCACACACATACATACACACACATACAGGCTTATGAGACACTATTTTATTTGGCAAGATTTGAATCTCTGAGGTAGCTTTTCTGCAGTGGACTGTGCTACACAGTAATGGCTTCTCAGTCGTCTGGGGCTTCCAACTATTCTACCCTCTGATCCCTCCTGATGCCTGCTAAAAAAACTAACAAAAGAAAAGTTGATTCAACAATTTCCCGAGTTCCTCTTTAGACCCACCCAAACATCTTTTTGGAGTCACAAGGTCCATTTTGTTATTGAGCTCTGTCCAGCTTAGCTGCAGCCAACCTCACTTACTTTGACCAACAATACAGAGGATGTTGTTAAGAAAATATGAATAATGACAACATCTACCATACTGTATATTTTGAACTGATTAATTACGATTAAATTATTTCCCTTATCTTCCGTCCTCAAATATTGTACAATCAAGGAAAAGAAAAGAAATAACAAACAATTTTTACTGTACTAATCAGTTGTGGTCTGGACCCTGTAAAATAAACTATATAAAAGCTGTGATTACCATCATCTACCATCAACATTAAGGCCATAAACACTGTGCTATAACCTGAATGCACTTATGAGCACTAATTGTATATTAAGAGCAAATATCCTTCAGTCAAATACAGGATAATGGAACATTAAAAGCATCCATACTCATATAACTGGAACCTTTGTGCCTCAAGGAAAAAAACTTCTGTGATCGACAAATGGTACCACCACAGTGTGTATTGACCCAGCGTCAGATGGGCACAGTCCTCAATGATACGAGGGAGCACCCACAAAAACATTCTCAGTACTGGAGATTTCTGTTTTCTGGGGGGACACGCATCATTTTTGATCAACAGATCTGGATCTAAATGAGATGAAAGTGGCGGACTTGCAGTGGGAGAGGACCGGAGGCGATGTTGAATCTAGGTTATTGCTTGTCAGACCCCTGTGTTTACTTGCTGTAGGACCCCAGTGTTGACACATCTCCTCAGTGTCTGATAGCACAAGATTGAAAATGCTGGAGTTGTCTACTGATCCAATCTCTCCTTGGCAGGGACTGAGAGGTTTTCAAAGGTTCACATGAAGGGGCCTTCAGTTTTTCAGCTCAGAGCTACTGTAGCTCAGTTGCTTTACTATATAACACTATTTGCTCCAGCTGAGAATAACAACCAAGTCCGCGAAACGGAATAAAAGATCAATAACAGTCATACTTTAGACAGTAAAATATAAACTTTTATCATCTATGGAATTGGGATGTCTGTCAAGAACAGCTATTTATTCACCAGCCAATAATGCATGCTTCTGTCTGTGGCTTTAAAAAACTATTGTAGTTAGACACCATCTAGCTACCTGAGACTATTAGACTTGCACATGGTAAACCTCTGGCACTTTAAGGTGCAATCTGTTGTCTGCTTATTGTTTTCTTTGTCATTGTTTGTGGTATTTTGGGCATTTTAATATGTTATTTGAGGTTGTTCTTAGCTTATCTTTTTGATTTCTAGTATTTTGTGTATGTTAATATGTTTTATTGATATGATGTCTCTATTGGATTGCTCTATTGAATGTTATCCTGTCTGTCCTACACTCTGAGCTCACCAAGGCAAGTTCCTAACAAAGTTCTCTTAACTTAAACCAGTCAGACCTGTGGCATGACTTTTTTAACTGAACTAAATCTGCTTTAGGTAAAAAGTTAGACAATGGCTGTGTCTGAATATTTGCTTTCTATAACTCAGTTATGGTGAAAAATTGTGATGATTCTGAAGTGTCACTGTTAAGTATGAAGCGCTTAAAGTATTATGCAGGGAAAAATGAAAGATTGATAGAAAGACTTCTGATACAGTTGATGTAAAAAGAAAAATACAGTATGATTCTGCCATCTGCTTTTCCTAATTAAAATAAAAAAATAAATAAATTAAAGCATCCTAAAAAAGATCTTATATAACTGGGAGTCTCGTTGCTAGGTTACAGTGCTGAGATATTGCGGGCTGTGTTGCTGAGAGGCCATAGGATGGACACCTGATATTGAGGGCTGAAAGGGATTTCCATTTAGCAAACACAGACTTAGACCTATTTGAAATGATGTGTTCAGTCTACGTTTACTTTTCAGTGTTGGCTCTTAACGATTAAATTACTAACACATTATGAGAGTACGACTGAGTTATAATAGTTGATAACACATACGTTGATTTAAAAAAGTAGTGATGTGTATGTGTGAATGGTGTTGTGAATAGCATCATAATGTTAAGTCACCACAGCAGCAAGGTCACAACCTTAACCTTCTGGTTCTACCGTAACCTTACTTGACAGCACCTGAACTATTTCACACTAGTGATATACAGAAACGCAAATATGCAAACAATTTGCATAAAGAATAACGTAATTCAACCTTTGGTCACGCTGGCTCTGGTGAAAATTTTCTGCATTTCTGTTTTGAATTTCACAAAACTACAATGTACAGTACGTATTTTCATCTCATTTAGTATGACACAGTTAATGCTGGATAGGTACTAAAGGCTCGCTTTGCGTTTGTGTAAAGGGTTTAATGCAGGCAACTTTCACCACAAGGTACAACGACCTTTGCAGTAACAACAATGCTGTTAGACTGAAACATAGTCAAGCAATGTTATAGGGACCCAAACCCATAGATACAAGAGTATCAATTAAAGCTTGATTAAAAAATCTCATGATGACACAGTATTGATGTGTTCAAAAACATTCTTAAAAATTCCTCTTAGTCCAGGAAATCCTTTATATTAGGATGAGCATTGTGCTGATCTTTTGCCTCCATCAATACGCCAAAGACAAACAGTGCACTGTTTTCAAGTTCAGGCAACTAAACTACTTACTTAATGTTGCGGATTGTGGTCACAGCAATACATTATAGTTAAAGAACTGCACAGTTAAGTTAAAGAGATGAAATGCAACTTCTTGGTTAGAGTAGGCTAGAGAAAGACTGTTACATCTAAGGTGCAAATTATTCATATGGATGTTTGTCTCCCTGCTCTGAAAAGCCTTTTAGACGTTGTTGTGATAATCCTCGCTGGTGAAATTCTTGGTTACCACGCTACCTTGAAAGCCTGCAAACTCCATTATTATAATGTTTTTCTAGGGAGCCTCTCTCTGAGTGCTGGATATTATCCACCTAGTCCATCTCTTGAAACATCAGAGACAGTTGTGAATACTCTGACACTTCAACAACAGAACATTGTAACCCTTCTCTTGGTACCCACACACACCACTTGTTGTTTTATTTACGTGATAATTCATTAATGATGCTGTGATTGTCATGTTTGCCAAATTCTTCTCTAATTTCCCCTTCTGCAGCCCTGCGGGAGGTTATGAGAGTAAGCTGCCACTGCTGATCTAGGTGGCGTGATCTCCCTCCTGGCAGGCACTTTGGGTGAATAAATAAGCCTCTAATGACGCCACCTTGAATTACGGAAATGCTTACAACTGCTCTATTAAAATACTGGGGTTTTCCTGTGGAGCTGAAAAGTGAGAAGCACACAACTGGGCTCTTCTATGAATTGTGACAGGCCTCTCCAGAATGACTTCTGCTACCAAATTGGAGGACCCCATTACTGGCTAAACATACGCCCATCCAACTTTCCAATTAGAGTGCAGAGGGGAAGCCCGACCACTTGCTGTAATGAACGGCAGCATGGGCGCCGGGGAGGAAGTGGAGTCAGAGAGAGCCAAGAGGAAGGGAGGGAGGGAGAGAGAAAAAGAGAGAAGTTCCTTCTCCATTTTTTGTAATTCAAATCCTTAATTTGTCCATCATCATCATACACACTGCAGATATGGATGAATGTGCTGTAACTGCCCTGAGCATATTTCCTGTTCAAACACAATAATATTTAATAGTCTTATTAAATTGCAGATGCTTACTGATCTGAGGATAGACCGCCTTTAATCAAGGAGGTGCAGCACTTGGAAATTGGATAAGGGGCAGATTTGAGTTTTACTTTTCAGCTTTGCTGGATACAATGAATAAATCCTGAGGAGATCTTTGAATAGCTATTTGCAATTCTAAAATTACCTACTCCAAAGTTTCCCCAAACCGCAGGTTGTTAGAGATGATATTGATACAGATGGATTATAATATACCTGTAAAATATACCTGTTTTTGCAGGGTGTAATATAAACCTCAGTAATGAGCCAGTTCCCACACAAGTATTCCTAAAGGTTTTCAATTCCCTTTCCTCACTGTAGGCAGCAAAAAAGGACCAAATTCCAGTCTGTTAATTAGGTGTCAGACACGGAAAGTAAACATAAACAGTGACAGATTATATTACTCAAAGGGATTACCTCCATTTGCAGTGTCATAAAGCAGGCACAGATCATTTGTAGTGCTTAACTCCAGAAAAAGTTCATCCGAGTAGAAAGAGAAATCTGTCATTATTGGTGAGTTCTTGTCACTGCTTGCTCATGACAAAAACATATAACATCAGTGGCTGGAAAAATCTTGGCCGTCCAATCTAGCAATTTGCATTTTTTACTGTAAAGACAGCTGACTTTGTCTGTCACACTTGTATTTCATGGCCCTCAGGCTAATCAAACTAACGCATAATGTACTACACAAAAATCTCTAAAAATACATGTAAGGAAAAAGGTTGACTTTTTGGATATAAATTTTGTTCCAGAAACATTGACAGCATGGTGTGTGTTTGTGTTTATGTATGCGCATGGTTGCAGGCCCATGTGCTTGCAATGTGTGCTTTCAAAAAAACAGCATACCTCACTTGACTCCCAGCCAACTTTGAAGTCACTCTAGCTTTACCTTCAATATCACGTGCTGCTCTCTCATAGCGTTATTAAACATATCAATCTCAATCATTTTCAAAAGAAAAACACACACGACCATACACCAATAATAAAAAGCAATAAAAATGTTCCGAAAAAAAAGGATGTTTTCTTTTTCTTTCCATTTATTTGAGCCCAGCAGCAACAGAGGAGGTGGACCAAATGCTGGGATGGCAGGGCCAACACATAAAACCTCATCAGCCCTTATTGCTTGTCTGTTTTTGGCATCTCTTCATAATCTAAGATCTCCTTGTGGCTAAAATGTCGGGTAGGTTAATAAAGAATTGAGATGTGAAGAGTCTGAGCAGACACCAAACAGCTAAAGACACAAATAGATTCCCAGCAGGTGCACATTAGCTGATGAACATTATTCCATAATGGTATCATTACGTATGATGAATCCAGTGATTTACCCTATTAATGTACTGCAGGAATTTGCCTCAGGGTCCAATGATAGTGTGAGATAGTGTGGGAACAGTGCAGTATGATGATACACAGTAAATCAGCAGCTGCACAAGCTTCTATTGGAACATATCAGAGAATGGTGTTTGAGATAAAATTTGTCTAATATGCTGGAATACATGTGCAAATTGTTGTCTTTAACATGGGACTCCTCTGTAGTACCTTTTTTGTGTAGGTGCAACAGAGTTGTTATTTTTGCTGCTGTGGCTCAATGAGCACCTACATCGCTCTCTTTCACTGTAAATGCACCTGGCATTAATTCTTACAGTGCAATCTAGGCCCATTATTTCAGCAGTAACCCTGAAGTTATATTCTTCTCGCAATTCATTTCAGTGGCCCACTTTTTGGCTTCAAGGCAGCATTCCTGTCTCTGGCTGAAACAGAAATGACCCCAATACTGAGGTAACAATAATGCACTGGTGAGGTGATGATAGCCTTGGACAAAAATAAAAAATTGGACAATTTTACCTCGAGCCTCCAAAATGTACCCGCAACGTACAGATGTTGCCAGCGTCATATAATGAAACAGTTTTCAGTGTCCCAGTTCTCGGTTAAATGCTGAAACATCTTATATTGTCAGAAAACAGCATCAAAATTTAAAGTGTTTATGTTTAGGCCTTTTCTGTGCTGTGTGTACTGTATGTTTTGGTCACACCTATTTGCTGTTATTGTCACACAGAGAGTTGATCAGGCTGATAAACAATAAAAAGAAAAAAAATTGACTGTTAAACATACTGGAAAGAGGCTTTGCTCTTTTCAGAAATCTAAAAGAAACTATGAACACAATTTTTGTTCAACTTGTAATTAACCATGAGTTTATGATAATATTCCTGTCATGACCTAATGGTGCAAAAACAACATGCTTCCGCAAATGTCACAACCGATACATATGATGAGAAACTGCCAGTGAGGTTAATGATGCAGAAAGTGTGGTTATAGAGAGCTTGTTACCAATTTCATGCACTTCTGCGGAATTCATGAATTAAGGGAAATCAATTGATGAAAATGAACTTTTCGAAATACCTTGTGTGAGGCAATTAATCTTCAATGGGAGAGCTGCACTGGGCATGTAATTCAAAGATAAGCTATCACCCACTTATTGAAATAGTTTCTAATTTATTCATGCTAATCAGTGCCTTTCAGCGTCAGCATCTTGCTTATGATACAACAAAATTCCTCTGCATGGAACCCTCTGCTTTCAGTCTCAAGGATGATCACTGGTTTTTCAATTAGCTGCATGGCTATAAAGTCTCTTTGATAGGCGCAGCCATGCACAAAGCTTATTTCAAACAGTTTATTGTCAAAATGAAACGCTGAGACTGTCAGAGGACATGCTGCTTTCCAACAATCACATATCAGCCGGTGACCAAATGACCGTTGCTATGGGTGATCCTCTGTGCATCTCAGCTCTCAGCCCATGTGAGTGGAGTGAGCATCTGTGTGTGTGTGAAATGGATGATCTGATGTGAGCACACAAAGCTCTGTCTCCATCTGTCACTTGGCCTTGATGCAGTGCTAAAGGTCAAAGTTCAAACTTTAGAACCTGGGTCGTGATTAATGGCGACCATTTGGCAGCTAGCAGACACTCACTACACACAGCCATAGCAAAGAAGCTCGCATCAGCGGGTGCTTGGATCAGCTCTATACAGGATCTTTACTCATCGGTTACATTTTTATCTACAGCCTAGTTAATCTCACGCAATAGATCATCCATATGAAATGCTAACTTGCACCTGCATTTTCAGAGATGTCGTTTCACTGAAACTCCCTAGTTTCAAATCTCTGAGATGTGGAAAGCCTTATTGGGCACGGAAACTGTCAAATGTTATACTTCTCAAAATGCCCTTGATAGCTGTGATGCGTTTCTTTGAAAATATCCTAGTTTGGGCTTCTAGAGGACCCATCATCCTCAAAGCAATGATCAATGGCGTGTCTTTGTTCATCCATTTGTAATGACTTTAAGCTATTACCTTGAAATATTAATATGTATATCTGATCACGGGTCATCATGTTGAAAAGAAGCCTGAATTTTCAGAGCAGTGAATTGTCCAGGAGCCAAGAAGTTTTATGGAATGAGGGTCTAAACACATTGATGTATTGTTTGTCAAACTCTCTCTTCCTCCTTTTCTCCATCTCTCTCTGTCCTGATTTATTCCTCTCATTGGTGAGTCATATAAGTCCATGATAAATAGCACTGGCTGCCAAACAATTCAAGGTTCAAGTGCTGAAGAGTGAAGAGGATTAGTGATTATTAGTGTGTGTTTGCGTGTATAAGTGCATGTGTGATATGTGCCTGTGTGCCAACCCACAAACACTGAAGGTGTGTGCATACAGCATGTGTATTGTTATTTGTGTGTGTCAGCTGCCACATTCATTCTCTGATGGTGCCCACTATCGATTGCTTTTCTTCATGATCTGCCCCGCGGGCAGGTAGGAAAAGATTTGGACTAAACAACACATACGTAATGCATGGCAATTTGTGCTCATTGAGGGCTTTGGAAAGGCCAAAGTCATGAATATTCAATAAATTGCTCATTATTAAAAACCCTGAGCTTGTACTTTGCAGAATACAGATGTCAGTTGCTGCTGTTTGCTGTTTATGGCATTACTCTAGAGCGCTGATTGTTCAAATAATGATGTTCATACAGAACATCAGTGACTCTGATCATCTTAAAAAAGACAGCGTTCCTTCTCTGATTTGTCTGTTTTTTGAGTCTTTGATAATACATCCTCTGTATGCCATTTTAAGTCTATTAATAATGATGACCACTGGATTCCCTATTACAGCTACAAGTCAGGGATTCAGACTCTTAACTGCAATTTTGGTACCAGATGAATTTCTCGGATGAGACAAGCAGGCGCCACCCCACTGCTGGTGGTTAGTCTGCATTCAGGGGTGATGTATGCAACTGTGCTGTCGGGCCAGGGAGCGTAGCCTGTGATATTTATCTGCCCAATTACGGCCAGTGTACCTGTGAGATGTCTGCCAATGTGTCACCCCCAGCAAATCTCTTTCACGGCCATCGTGCTGTTGATGAAGGTTGTATTGTATGATAAATATTGCCTAGAGGACCATGCTTGGATGCACATAAAATTGAGGGAACCCATGTCTCTGTTATGATTTACACACAGACAGCTAACTGTTTAACACCACCAAAAGCCATGGGCTAACACCACTAGTTGATGAAAATTTGGAATTTAGATTGTTCTCACACTCAGTTTGTTTGTCTCATTATGAGCCTGCCGGAGTCGCCTGCGTGATCAGAATTCAGCAAAAATTATCTTAGAAAGTAAACAGAGTTTATTACATTTTCTCTACATAACACACCACCATTTACAAAAGAGGGACTATAGAAAGCTTTGTGCATGTTCAGATGATTGACTGATCTGAGCATTAACAAAACTCATAGACACACTCTTTAATTAATATACTTTAAGAAAAAGACTGTGACAAGGAAGATAAAGACTTTGTGTGGGCTATTAATACTTGCAGATGCTGTAAATTAACGATAGACGTCATTTTCAAACTTTCATGACAGTGAAATAGATATGGATAAAAGCAATCTGGGCTCATTTTAGAATAGGGCTGCTACTAACAATTATTTTCATTATCGATTAATCTAACAGTTATTTCCTTTATAAATCAACTAATGTTTTGGACAAAAAAAAAAAAAAAATTGGAAGATGTCCATCACAGTTTCCTACAGTTTTTTCTGACCAACAGTCCAAAAACCCGAAGATGTTTATTATTGTATTAGACTACGAAAACCAGCAAATACTGACATTGGGAACCAGAGGGGAGGCTGGAGCCAGTGATTTTTTGTCATTTTATCTTAAAAAATGACTTAAATGATGAATTGCTTATCAAAATAGTTGCCGATTCATTTTCTGTTGATCAACGAATAAGTTAATTAACTAAGTGTTTCAGCTCTATCTCAGACACCTTCAGATTTTCATCAAAGAGTGATAAGAAACTGTGATGCAACTCCTAAACCTCCATAATCTGCAGTCTCAACTTGGATAAAGCTGGTCTCCTTCCACCAGCCTGTGTGTCTGTATGGAAAGGAAATCCACCCTGTTACAGTGTAAACAGATACGTACAACAAAATAGAAATGAGCAAGAACACTGCAAAGAGAAAGTTGGATGATGACCAATTTGGACAGTGTGGAGAGAGAACATCATACATTTATTATTTCAACTCAAAATGATGACTGTTGGAAAAAAAAAAAAAAGGTTGTGTATGTCAGCGGTTTGGCATTATTTCGCTTATTTGTGGTCTGCCAACATTGGACATTGTTGAATGTGAAATATCTGCAGGGAGAGTTGGGTTCAATTAGGAAAAAGAAAAAATAACACTACATTTTTTTAAAAATTAATTAGTGATTGAGATATAATATTTCTGCTGAAAAAGAAAAACTCAGAGCAAGTGTGGTGAATATGGCATTAGCCTGGTTTCAAACCTCTGAATTGCCCACATCACCGATGAATTAAGCATTTCAAATATGGCTTGTGTTGTACTCAATGACAGCTATTTTCCTAGTTGAAAAAATGACCAAGCCAACCTCAGCTTGTCAGTAGAGACAAGAACGTGCCACAGCCAGAAAAATAGTAATAGGAAGAAGGCTACAAAAAGTGTGAGTGAGTTTGAAAAAGCTATATAAGTTGTTGTGAGACAACAAGAATGTGTCAGACTGAAAAATCAAGTGAAAACGCAACAGCAATTCAGTGTAGTTATAAGGTTATTACGGATATGATACAAATAACCATCTGGAAATGTGCATTATGCTGAAGTTACCATGACAACAGGTAAACATGAAGGAAATGTTGAGTTTGCATTAAAGGTAAACGGTAGCTAAATCATATTAACACAGGAAATGAGAGAGGCTGGTTAACAGCAAAAATAAGATTAAATAAACTGACAAGAGAGTCTTTCTTAAAGGCCTGGCTCGCTCTTCACTTTAGGTAAATAAGGCAGATATTCGAGAAGTTAAAATGATCCATGACTTTCGAATTTTGAAATTAAATTACTGACTTGATAACTTCCTTTTGCTGTGCCTCTTTTTTTACCTAATTATTACAATTTTACAACATGAAATTTCAATTAGTTTTCTATCATGTTATTAGACAGCTGTGCATGCTGACACCTGTAATGCTGCATTGGGCACATGGGAAAAGCTAATTATTATTATTAGTTTCAATCATTGTTGGAGCATCTCATTGTGCACCATGACAACTTGCAGTGTTTCACTAAATATTTAATACTGTCAGCAACAGTGAGCAACATTAATTTGTCCCGGTCGTTAATCTAATGTTATCCACAAATACAGTTGTGTAGAGACTAAGTTAGAAAAGGAAGATAATTGAAGTGGGACAGCGCCCAAGAAAATTCTGTGGGAGTAAGTATACATTTTCTGGAACAACCCCATTACTATAATCTGAAGCTTTACAATTGTAAACATGCCTTTCAAAGTACAAAGAGTAGAAAAACATCACTTTGCTATTCAATGTGAGTGAAGTAGGTCCAGAATTGTCAGGCAGAGAGCAATCAAGCTTTCCGTGAGATTATGAAAAAACTCTGACATACAAAGCAGATGTTAAAGCAAATGTGGAGGAATAAATGTTGAGAGAGACAATGTGATTTCAACCTTTATGTTAAGCTGTTTTGCCTTAAAGAAGATTCTAAGCACCCGAATAAAAAAATGCCTAAGTTACTCTGCACTCATGTTGCATCTATTCCCTCTCTAGAGAAGAGAGACGTGAGAGCTGAGTGGCTGACCTTTGTCCTTACTCATTTTAATTAACCATAGCTAATATCAGCTATTTCTGTGATGAGGAGCCACATTACTGCGAGCGCACAAAAACACAATCATGCACGCGTAGGCACATGCAAATGTATAATGCTGCATGCACATGCAAACACATAATAGAGGATAGGAAATTACAGGGGCTAAGATAGGGATTCACAAACTCACACACACACACACACACACACACACACACACACACACACACACACACACACACACACACACACACAAATGACAATGATTAGTGGCTAACTAAATGTCAGGGGCCATAATGGCAAATCTGTTCCTTTAGACACACTCATATTCTCTCTACACTTTCCCTGCAATATCAGTGGCATGCTGTGTTGTTTTTAATGCATTATTATTCCACTGAGACTCTTGATACACAGTCATTTCAGACAGTAACACTGATTCAGTAACAGTAACACTTCTCACAGCATTCAAACCTCGTATCACACATACAGTCAGGGGGACCTGCTGCATTGGCGTGGTCACAGTGTCTGCTTTTTTACTTTAATATCAACTAAAGTTACATGACACGAAAATTAAAGTATATCTTTGTTTAAATCAAAACTAGGGAAATCTCCATAATCTCAAAATCATCATCCCCATTCACTAATATTCATATTTGCATTGAAAACTAAAAAATTAAACAAAATTTAATACATTTGAGTATAAATTGCTTTCATTGTAGCTTTAACGAAGGGTTAGTAATATGTTTTCAGCAAGTGTAATTGGAATAATGTCACATACACTGGTATGTTACAACACCTCCTTGGTGTTAATGGGATTAAGCGATTTTAACTTTTTCTATATGATCGTTATTAAATATTGATGACGCCCAAATTTTTTCAAAGCAGAATCAAAGGACTATAAAATATATGTCATCCAGCTTTACATATTTATGAGACCATATATTATCATGGTGTAAAGTAAGAATATTTACTCAAGTACTGTACCGTACATACAACCCTGTCTCCCTGAAATAATGTTTACATACAACTAAACTGCAACAGAAAATACGGAAATACGTAAGAAAGTTTTCTATAAACGTAATGAGGATATGTTAATCTACATATTTGGCAAGATGCAAATAAATTGATACTGAACATATCAGTAAAATGTTCACAGACAACATATTTCTTTTCCGTCAAGATATCTGGTCTTGCACTGCAATATCCACTGGTAGTGACTACAGCATAATCAAACTTTTTTATGGTTATGTTGAGGCCCTATCAGCACTTTGTTAGGAGTAGGGAAAGATTGCGGTCTGGTTTAATACAGAAAAATTTCACAGTGACTTCAGACAGAATGTGTTTATTTACATTTAACAAAAAACAGGATCTTTATCTAACCTTAACCAAAGTACTCTTGTTGCCTAAACCTAAACACAGATGGGACAGTGGATACCAACCCCTGTGTTTGGTGTGACATTTGTGCACTTTCTATGCCCGTCGTGCAGCCCAACTTCCTCCTTGTGAATCCGCAGCCTCTAATAAATGTAGCCCTTTATTCATTCATTCATTAAAAAAAACAAAAAACATTTCGCCTCTGAACATAATCCAGCCAACAATTACATTTCCTACAAAACATATTTGCTGCTGCAGTTTAGTTGTATACAGTGTAAACATAATTTATACAGTGTTGGTACAAATTTTACTTGAACATTTCAGTTTAATGCTAGTTTATGCTTCTATGCCACTATATTTCGAGGGAAATATCGTGTTTTTCCACTCCTTGACATTTATCTGACAACTAAGTTACTAGTTACTTTACAGACTAAGATTTTACAAACAAATCATATAATCAGTTTATACAATATGATGCAGTGCTACAGATTTAACTATCCAGCAGTATATAATGTACTTAGAATGTAGTTAATGTAGTTAGAATATAAACACCATTAACTGTATTCCATACGATACTTTACACCATTCAGCCACAAAATTAAAACCGATAAACTGGTTTTAATGTTGTGGCTGATCGCTGTACAGTACATAAGGATAATGGGAAGTGTTGGGTAGATTTCCAGATCAGGTGATCACACCCAAAATTCACTAAATGATCTACCATAACCATTTCACGTCTTTGCTAAGAAATAAAGTCTGCACACCTGTGGGTGTGGCCATAATTTACTGAAATGTTTGCCAAGTTAGGAGAAAAACTTCTTCAATTGTTCATTTTTTTAATAACACTTAAAGTCTGTTATAGAAAATTGCCAGTCTAATAGCAGAATCCCCTTTATTCTTTGGGTTAGACATGGCAACTATTGACAAAATGTCCTGCTATGTATCAATGAAATATGAAGACCTTAACATTAAACTGTTTAAGCCACTTGACACCAGGTTTAAAAGGGAAACTGTTTAACCACTATGTCCAAACAGTGCAATCTATTTTCAATTGTAAAAAGAGCTACATTGCAATTATGCTTAAACTTTATAGTATTGATAAAGCTAATCCTTAAGAGGAATCTACAACAGTAAATTAGGGAGACATGGCACTGAGAAGGTGTTCATTCTGTGGATTAATTCTTGAAAGTGTATTGGACTGTATTTTAGGACTCAGGTGATGAGAAAATTAACTGTATTTTAAATGCACCCAGCAATTAATGAGAGTGACAGAATCATAGCATAGTAAGACTAAATTGCGTTTTTCTGGTCCTTTTTATTCTGTACTCTGTAATTATACTCTATCTCTGTCCAGACATCAAAGAGAGGAGCAACGACCTAGAGGTTTAACCCTCCATTTCACTTCTTGCTGAGAAACACTCTTCCCAGTCTGACTTACTCCATGGGTGTGGGCAATGAGTTTTCACTGCTTATCCGCTCTGATCCATATTAATGTCCAAAGCATTTTCATCACATAAAGGATTATGCCTCAAATTTTGTGAAAATGTTAACCCTATGAGGTACTACATCACTCTGTGGCATGTGGTAGTGTGTGACCCTGTTATAATTTGATGAAATATGCAGAAAAACTGATTCAGGCTACAATAAGTTAGCAAGATTCCTCTGAATGACTTTTTAAGATCAACACCTTGGCCTACAGTTTTGGATTTTCAGTGACGAAAGCTTGAAACACATTAGCAACAACTATGTGAGCAGTTACTGGTGAAGTGAAGTGTGCCTCTTTCCCCCTCCTCGTTGTGACAAAATCTTCTTAGATGAGAGGTGCTGTGCATATTTAATACATTATCACTACAATCTTAATTAACAGAGAGGGAGGGAAAGAATGGCGGCTGAGGAGAAGGGTAATCATGTGATGTGTAAAAGGGCGGGTTGGTCCAGATACCAATCTCTCATTCCCCTGTATGCTACATCAGATAATGGTCAGGGTAGACTGTAAATAGGTCAGCATACGGATGGTGAACATGAGAATATGTAGAGGAGGACCAGCGGTACAGTACAGTAGTAAAACAAAAAGAAAAAAAAACTGGGATGACGTGGACCAGGAACAGCCAATGGTCATAGTTCAGGTTGTCAGTGATGTCATTCATACTTCAGCTTTACTCCATAATCAGTGCACAGCCACAGGGCAGAACCCATTCAGTTTAATCTTGTTAAGTCAAGTATCTAAAGGAAGGGTTTAACTGCTCAGCAGTTACTTGTGCCAAATGTACCTGGAGGGAAACATGGACCCTTTTAGTAATTCAGCAGACCCTGATGGCCCTGATGGTTATTGCTTTTGGCTGAGATTACATGAGGGACCCATTTGGGCACTGGTAGATTTGAAGTTGCACGTAGTGATAAACATTTTTACTGGTGTGATGCTGCAACAACATTTTTGCAATACCCGTTGCTAAAATATTACGTGAACTACACCTTCGCATCACTGTACAGAACATTGATATTCTCATATGTTTCTCTGTATCTGCTGGTGTATCTTACCAACAATACTCTGAGCTTCTGTAGTACATTGGGTTATTCTTCACCGTCAGCATATGGAGCTTCAGATTTCTTTCATTTGCAACAAGAACGAAGGGCGAAAATAGAGGCTGTGCCCTTTACTTCATGTTACTCTGAGCTGTAATGCTACTGTAATAGTGCTGTGTTTTAAATTCCACAATTTTCTCACTTCTCACAGGCTCTGTTTAATGGCAATGAAGCAGTGGGGGGAGAGGCACAGATGCAAACGTCTAATTTGTTGAGGTGACACAAGGTCTCTGGGGGGGATAAATGTCATGCAGAGATTAAACGATTCTGAGAGATGAGGGAGCAGTCACAGCCATATCTAACCCCCTGCCTTTAATGCAGCAGCATGTGATTCATGTGTTAAGAAGTGAGAAAATAAGTAGATATTCAGGTTGCTGTAAAACTGCTGTAATGTTCAGGTAAGGGGAAAACCCATGGAATGTCTTTAAAGAGAAAAAAATGTCCATTTGTGGCTTTTGTTGTTAAAATGGTTAAAATGGATGGCTATTTCTCATTTCCATTAATAGTTGAGAGGTTTTGCTGATACAGAGATGGAGGAAAAAATAAAGGAGACAACACATGGAAGGAGTTTAAGAGGCACAATTACAGAAGACAAAAAAAGAAAAGTATCCACTGATCAAGAATTAATGAATTTTAGGGATTTATGAGGTAAAGTGAGGTCAAGTTAAAGAAATTATGGCTTTCTTTTTAAAAATAAAAAACTCCAGTATGAAGGTAAAGACAGTTCCATACTTGTATTTTAACATTCTTCTATTCTGCCCACATCCCAAACATGAAATGACCAAATACAAGAAAACCACCCACGACTACCGACATAGATTTGCATCTCAGATAAACATGATTGCTCTGTGGATCAGCCGGTCAAGGACCCTACCATGCACCTGAAATGAGTTGAGACCATTGCACATTTTCATACATATGCAATACCTTCTTGCTCCGATTTTCTGTGTTGCTCCTCGTGGTGCACTGTCTAGCAAAGCAAAACTGCCAAAAAATCCAATGCCATGAAATCCTTTTACTTCAACTGTAACATTCGTGTCACAGCATTAATAAATGTTGTATGCTTGGACTGAAAAGCCCAGATTAAAGTGTCTTTTTTCTTAGCAAGTCTTCCCTTTCCTTTCAGGAGATGAAAAACCAGCATGCTCCCAGAAGCATCTGCAACATGACAGAGCTGCTCCCCTGCTACATTTCATCTGTAAAGAAATCCCTCTGTTCTCCATGAGTGGGCTTAAGCATATGTACACAAGTACCGCACAGTGACAGGTAGTGATTCACAAAACACACAGAGTTTAACAAAGCAAATAAACAAAAGTATAATATGGTGTGAAGTAATGGATATGTCGTAACAGCACACATATTCTACAGCCCTACATAAAACAAATGAAATGACAGAGTGTCTGGCAATATAATGAACCAAATTTTTAACTACCTTGAGTGACCTGTCAGAAACGTGACCATAGGCATTTATCAGCTGGAGTGAGTCATCTCTATTTCAGCATATTCATACTTCTTGCTGCGGCTCACACTCTGATACACAGCTCCCATTTGCCTGATGACTCACCAATACCAGATTTAGATAACACATCAAAACACATCATGAAAACCACATCAAGCTTTACGAATAGCTGATAACAGTAAAAGTAACAAGGACAAAGCATATTTCTGGAACTCTATGTTCAACTTTTTTTTCATAAAGTTATGCTTTCCAATCATCATACTACCAAAGAGATACTGACTAGGTCTGTGTCTGTTGTTGTCACTTTAGGATATTTTTGTTTTCTTGTATCACTGTCCAATTGTTTCTCTGTGTCTTGGTTCTACATATGTTATGATATTGACTGTTGGTTGGATTTTACAAAACAAATTGTTAGTTTTTATAAACTTTATTTAACCATATTAATGTTTCTATGTAATAAAAACACCCGTTTCAGATTATAACTGATAGCCATCACTGACAAAAATTACCAGCATGTTCCATTTGTGAACTGTAGAGCAACAATTGGTATTTGTAGGTCAAACCGTTGCCAAATCTTAGCCACTAGGTCAGATCCATCAGGAATTCTGGGCATTGCAAAACGTATTATACAGCTGACAGCTGGCACATTAGCTTCAGTTTGATTGCAGCCATATGGCCAGTGGTGAGGAGCTGCCATGACTCGAAACACCCCTGGTAAGATTCCCATTCCAAAATGTTCTTCAGAAAGCCAACATCTACGAAACATGATAGTCCTGTAGTGACTATTACTGCCTGCCAAGCAGCTGACTACGGTTTATCACAGGTATATTAAGAGACATGGTGCACCTGTAAAACATTGCTGAAACAGAGGCAAAGTGACTATTTAAGCCAAAACAGCTCCACTCGCTGTCGGTGTGAATGTCATGTGAAACTCAACCACTCTAAAGTCCATTCAATCACAGGACTGTACATCAAGAAAGACAATAGAGTAATTTTGACAGCTGGAGCAAAGTGGATGGGGCTTTATATAGCCACTACAGTTGAATTAGTCATCCGGGGAGTTTCTTCTTCTAACCCATGGATTCACAGGTAAACCTTATTTAACTATCTTGGTGCTTTTCATGATAATGTTTTGACCTGCAATTAGCCAGAACTTCATGGGATGCACCAATCTGAATTTTTCTCTCCTGATGTCCAAACTCACTGTATCTGCCAATACCATATATTGGTCCAATGCCAGAGCTCTTTTTTCCCAAATCTATAATCTGTAATACACTTCCTCACTGCAAAATTTTCAACGTAAGGTTAAATTGAAGTCCTTGTTTTATCTCTTTTATTGATCTCTGTTAAACGAATGTTATATCTAAAGTTACTTTGTCCATGCAATTTTTCAAATCTACTTCCCTACAAAAAGTTCAGAAGATATACTTTTAGAAAACTTTATAAAGTCAACTTTTGGTATTGTTAGCTAACTTCTAATGGCATTGTCAACACGTCAGTATCACAGTAAAAGTCTCTACTCACTCTGCATTAACATGCATTTATTGGAAAGGGCATGCAGAAAGTGATGATTAGTAGCTGAAACTTAATTCATTAAAGTTAGCTCAAGACAGAAAATCAACTATTTAAATATGTATTGTTGATTGTTTACATCTGAGCAATACTCTAGCCACTTAATGAAGTCAGTGGCCAACACTGATTCGATTAATATTACTAAGTTGGACAGACGGGTTTTAAAAGAGTGACTTCACCACTCACTGGGAGGAAACAAGAAGGGAAAAGCAGGGGAAAAAAGTGCAGTACAGCGGGGAGGTTGCTTGCTTAAGGGAGGAATAACAAGACACAGGGTTGTTGATTGACATATTGGCAGAGGCAGAGACTGCCCCTGTGACCTTTCAGCTATGGAACATTCGCTGTAACTGCAAAGCACTGTTGTGCTCTGACAAACTGACAAGTGCTAGTAGAGCACTGCATTTATATTTTATGCATTGAGCTTATGTGTATTGATATCAACAAACATAAAGTGAGCCAGTAGATGTTCATTGTCATAATTGTAGATACTTCCAAATTACAGAGGTATTTAATTCTGTGACCCTCTGATAATAGGACAGGCTTGTTAACCTGTGGGTCATTTTCAAAGGGAGTGAGGCCAGTTTATCAGCAGCCACATGGCTGCCAGTATAACTGACAACCACAAGCACAAAAATTCAAAAGGCACTGAGGATATGCTCAAACTGACCAGCACCACCCTACACCCACTCAGTTTTATAAGTACAGTGCAAGAAGATGGATGTTGACATATGATAGCCAGCAGCTTAGAAAATCTCATATAACACAATGAGCTGAATGCACACTCTGGGTTATTGCTCATGGTGTGTTATTTGTTATTTTTTTCTTAACAGGTACAAACACCTGAGAAGGTTTGTTTTGACTATTGTATTCATCCAAAGTGAAATCTGCAACCTCAAAGGATGACAGTTAACCAACATACTGTCCGGACTGTTTGTGAATTGATGCTAATTTTTTTTAACAAGAGGAGAGAATAGGAGAGGAGATGAGATGAGAGGGCTACGTCTTATCTTTTTAGAAACTAACATTAGATTATTTTGTGATACTTTATATCCAGGTCAATTCACACACCTGTGAGTAAAGCATATAAATAAGGAACTTTGCATTGACCTGATAATGACAGATAACATAAGATGACAACAGCGAAGTGAGCAATCCTGATCATGGATTCAGGATTATTATAATTATTGTTAAACAATCCTGTAACTTCAGCTGAGTACTGCACAGTAATGTTACAGCAAACACACTCATTTCATAGGAATACGCAGGGAAACACATATTAGTGAAATAAACAACATTTTGAAGATCCATCTTGATACAAAGATAGTAGATATTCCACATGCACCGATTTTTTTATTCTCCCTGTAGGCGGGCCTAACTATATGTGAGCGGCACTGTGACGCACAAAAGTTCTCACTCTCAAAGACAGATGACAGATGCCCACACAGAGATATTAGCATCAAATGCCCCCCAACAAGAGTTTCCTTTTGAGACAGCCTTCGAGCTATTCTTTCAGAGCCCTTGAAAGATCAAATACTCTTAGACAGGATGCCGGCTGTGCCACCACTAAGGCTTTGTTTTAGACCCACCTTGAACCTTCAGGGTTGGGGAATGAGAGCAGGGTAGGGTAGGGAGCTTGAAAAAGTGGGAGGAAGGGAATGGAGGTGACTGAGATGGAGGGGAGATGGTGGAGGTGTGAGCGATGTGTGGAAGGGAGGATTGTGATGGGGACAGGGGAGGGAGTGGGAAGATGCATCGGTTGGAGGTACAGACCTTTTGGATTGTTGTAGTATTCGTGTTATGTGATTTTACTTCATGTGAATGGTTGTTGACATAATACAAATGTTGTTCAATAAATGTCAATAATTGTTGTGAAGATTATACTTTTGTATTTTCCTAAATCTTGAGACACCTTATTATCATGCACAAATGTACTGTATGTACTTAGGCCTCAACAGCCCTTCTTCTTGTGCAAGCACACAAATAAAAATATCGCAAGCACGCAAAAAAAAAGTGATCGCTCACTTTTGGGTGCGTGCTTCATCTCTGCTACTACAACTCCATCCTAGGGGAAACACTGTAATCACACCCCTAAAATAATTTTTCTAAGCTCACTCCATATGTCATAAAAGCAATGCCAGCTAGAGAGCTGTTTCCTACTTGTACATTCCACATATCACAGCTCACAGTTCTCCAATAGAGTGTGTCCAACTCTTACCTCTTTATTAATACTATGCTTCTTGTGTGGAAATTTGCATATTCCAACATTAAGTTCCATTGAAAGTAATCCTAACCATGGCTTGGCTTGAAAACAGAATAAAAATAATTTGATATGCACTTGTAATACATCTGTTTCCTGCTTATGGCTACGACATGGGTGAGAGAACTGGACAATGACTGAGGGCAACCACGCTTATGCTGTGAAATAAATACTGAAATTAAAAGCAGAATGTTACAAACTGTTTTTTCCTTTGACAGCTTGTCTGATAACGTCCTCATTAATATTCCTGCCTAGACGTATTCTGAGTAGACCAAACAGGCAGTAAATCTTTGCCTCAGCCTATTAAAGAAATGGAACATGGCATTTGAAAGATGGATTTTCAGTGGGGCTGTTTTCCTTTTTAGCTGCCAACCCAATGTCTGAGGCATCTGCATACAAACTCAGCCACCACCCTGACAAGTAACAATTAGGATATTGTTGTCAATTAGCTCGCTGTGCCTACAACAGCCTACTTAATGTTCCATAGAACACAAATATACCTATTGACCTTATTAATGCCCAAAATGAGGCCCAATCTGGACAGCCTCGCAAGAGCTCAGTGGTAGTTTCATTATATTAAAGGCTGAAATTAGAAGCCTCAACACGTTAACCAGTGCGGTATACATTTCACTAACAAGACAGGATACAGCTAAGAGTTCTAAAAATCACATCTTATTTTTTTTACCTGCTGTGACCAAACCCAGGGAGGCTTGATTAAAGCTACATAGTCTGCCTCCAGTCATTTAAACCAACAAGCTTCTACTTTGTGTTACATAGCCTTCAGGCACAAAATGTACCCTACAATGTTTGCCTCTACATATGAAATTTCTCTGCTGAAAATATTGTGTCTTCTTATTTTACAAAAAACAAAACGGCTCAAACTTTTGTTCTCACTCAGAATATAAGACAATCACATTCTTACAGCACAGATGGTGCCAGATATACCACACAGAGATTATGCCGAATTCACTATTGACATTCTGTTGGCTAAATTATCTTTATAGTAAGTAACAAATACATTGTTAGATAAAAAAAGGCAGAGGAGGACAAAAATTATGTAAAAGTATGCAGAAATTATCCTTCAAAATATTGCACCCGCCGATCAAATATCAAAGAGCATGCCACATACAGGAGCAGACAACTGAAATGCATCACTAAATACTAATGGAAAGGGTGTAAATACTGACATTTTTTATTTAATACTTGTTCATATACACACAAATATAAAGAAAAAGACACACACATGGACAAGTGCCTGTACAGAAAAACAAGGATTACCTATACGCACCTTTTACAATAAGGTTGAGGAGCTTTGGCCATGGGTTGCGCTCACTCTGAATGGAGCACGTATACTGGCCATCGTCAGTTACATCCACTTTCTGTATCTGAAGACTGTACTCATGTTTGTCACCAACACTGGACACGATGGACACACGTGGGTCCACAGACCACTTGTCGTTCCCTGCGAATATGATGCTTGAGCGGTTCAGCCAGGCTCCTTTGGAGATCCCATCCAATAGGTAGCACCTACAGTGACAGGAGACACCTCAGTTAGATCTGGAGAAACGCTTGTTGTCCAACTGAAAAACAACTGAATATAGTAAATGTTTTATAAATAATAAGTCATTGTTTTTGCTGTCTGAATATTAGTTTATCCATTATAGACATCTCTGAGTAGGATTGTGTTTCATAAAAATTTATATTCAAGCAGCTGATTAAGCACATGTGTCTCTCCATTTATGGCAGCTCTAAAGAGAAAATCAGATTTCAGAGCATGTGTGTCCAGTTCTATTTTGCCAAAAGGTTTATAATGCCCATTGAGTGCAGTGGCCATTAAATACTTATGCAGTATGAAAAATCAGACAAAAGTTTCGAATAAATAAAATACAGCATAGGTTCCTCCATACTGATTGTAAAAACATGGTACAAATAGTAGAATAGGTTTTTTTTTACTTTACAGTTACAACTCCTGGGTGTATCTGCACATAACTTTTCAATGTGATAATCAATGCAAAACCAAGTATCTGGTCAACAAAGTAAAGGCCTTGAGTCAAGCCACATATAATCAAACATCCCTCGGCTCTGACTTTGCTGTATTCTAAGACCGATTCATGTGGACCTTTATTGAGGCCAACACAATTTACTTTTGAAAGTTAATTGTACAGAGACAAAGGGTCAGTAGATTGTATAACCTGATGAGGCTAGGGCCACCACTGCCAGAAGGCAATACAGTGGCATGCAGTGACTTTCACAGATAGGCAAGCAGAGCTAAAGAACCATCTGTTTAGTACACCAACAAGAAAAACGAACCAGACTAAAATATACCTTTTCATGTTAGGAATAGGAGCAAATCGCTTTTAAATTCAGGGCCTGTCCTGTCTCATGATTTTGCGCAGCCTGTCTTTCCTGTGCTGAAAGTCTCTCTGTGCTGAACTCTGCCTGGACATCTTCACCTCTCTGCAATCCTTCCTAGCTGAAGAAGTATTAGGATTATTCCACTGAAATGACAGTAAACATATCAAATGTGCAGTATATATAGTAGTATATAGTATGTGCAAAGGAAAAACATCTAAAAAATCTCTAATATGGAAATCTTCAAATATTAACCATTAACTGACTGCATCCTATACTTTCCTGCCTTAATTCTGCTGTCTCAAACTTCTCAAATTTATTGCAGATTAGGGCTGTCAACGAATATTCTAAATTTGATTATATAATCGAATTGTGAAAAAAACAAACAGATATTCGATTGTGGAAATTAATATTGGGTTTAAAAAAAAAAAAAAAGCCCTAGTGCCCACTTTTGGTGGGCAGTAAATTACAAGATGAATGCATTAAACAGGCAATATCCGATCCTTTATTGGACAGAATGCTGCTCTGAGATTTCAGGAGAGATATCGCTTCCACTTTGGTATCATTCTAACAGGTGTCTGTTTTTAGCTTTAAATGGTCAAGCACTTGCTTGTCCTGATGGCATGCCACTGAGGCAGTTGTTTTACTAATCATTCCAACGGTGTTTGTGCTTGAGAAATAACACCATATTCTGTGACAAATACTGTTATAATGAGTAGGAAAAGAGGTAAAAGTTTAGCTTTAGCTGTTGTTGACATGCCATGCAGACAGCCAGTACCAGTAGTAAAGCCAGCGAGGAAATCAGTTTGGCACTAACCACAAAGCTCTTTACCCTATATGCCAAGAAAGTGTCTGTCAGCAAAGCGGGTAGAAGTCAATGGCATAGTCCAGGCTGGTCTCCTTTGGAGAAGGCACTGCCCTAGAGGTATTGTGACAAATAAGTGGCAAACAGTACAGAATGGACAGTAATAAAAACAACACAACAGAGAAGTCTAGGGACTTTGGAAAGTCCCACAGACCTGTCAGTAAGTTAGCCCATTGACCACCTGAGCCATGGTGTTCCTGGCCCTTAGGCAAGATTTACTGATGGAGCCTCAAGGTAAGTCTCTCTTCTTTTCTGCTTTTTATCAACAAAACAGGAATGCATTTGAGCTTTAAAAGATTAAGGGCTATAATGGATGCAAGGATGCAAGTGCAAATTTAGCTCTCAGGATTTTGAAATTTCAAGACTATGACCTATGTAAAACATAAGATTGCACAAATAAAGCCAATTTTGAATACGTTTTCTGCCTTTGAAAGAAACAGCTTTAAAGTGTTAAAGCTACCCACCTCTATGATGACAGGCCTTCAGCGACTAATAATTTAATACACTTTTGTGGGACCGCTGAGAGTGCCAGCTTAAGGCTTGAACATTAATGCACAATGCATCTGTGTGCAGTCCACAACCACTGATGTGTACAACTTGTCAACAACTTGCTGGGCTAGTATCATTATACCCTTGTAAAGCAAGGTAACAGTAAAAACGTGTTCTCCAGTGTAGTTGCTATTGATTTCTGTTTTCTCGCGAAAAGTGGCCCTTTCAGGATCCGTGTAGGCTTCAAAGGTGGCTGTTAAAATGTTTACTCCTTCAAAAAGATCAGCAGCTGTGGTCAGCTTGAATACATTCCAGTTACAATGTACTTCAATGGTGACAGTTTTTTTTTCAACTCAAGAAATTACCAAAAGGTCTCAAACCAAACCTGAGGCAAAACCTGCTTCTCTGTGGCCCATTTGTATGATCAGTTTGTTCAAAACACTCATATGGCTGCTGTTCTCCGTTAAAGAAGGACTGGACGAACTTTTAACAGCTACCTTTTAAGGATAAATTTGGGATGAAGTATCACTTTATTGAAGCCGTAGTACAAGAAGCGGGGCTAGAGGACACTTCACCCGGCCAGGATCTCTGCTCAGACTCTTGACATTTTTCTTTATCTTGATGAGCCAGTCCTTGATGTTCTTTCCCTGTTTTTGCTGTTTGCCTACCACTGCTGAGTGGTAAGTCTTTGAAATCTCCCCCCAGAAAATATTACTGTAATCTCACTGTTTTTGTAATCTCACACATAGGTGCCATACAGATGCCTCTATTCGTCCCCCTCCTCACAAAGCCATGTGTCAGAACAGGTCATTTTTACGTCAGCACAATGGCGCCATTGCTGCTGCTGTCGAATAAGAACTACATGGGAACTCATCACAAATCTGGCATGTGTTTGACATCCCCATGTGGTGGATTTAGGCTGCCGTTAGGCCATGACGCTGCCTGTGATATCCATCAATTTGACGGAGTATTGAATGACTGCAAAACAGTAATATAAAACCAACTGATAAAGATGACATATACGAACACAGCATTGTGATAAAATTGTAGTGGTAATTGTCAGTGGCCTGAATCTGCCTGAAGGATCAACAAACCCCCTGAAATCAGTTCTGTCACCTCGATATGTCTGCAGTCACAGAACAGCAGAGATTCAATACAAGTTAACTTGAGTATGTTCCCTGCAGATTATAAATTTGCGAAGTGGGAGGGGCCACTGGTTCAGTATGTGTTTTTTCTCATTCTGTGTTCCCGTATCATTTTTTTTTAAACAATATCCATAATGTTACTTAACACAGAAACACGGATAATATAACAACCCTGTAGGTTAATTTTGTGGCCACAGGTCTAAATTATTTCAGCTTTGTTTCTGATAAATCATGTTTTGTCTGTCATTCTGGCATGGTGGACAGGTCTAAATATTACAATACTCATGAGACTCCGCTGCCGTTTCCATGGAGAAGAAGACAGTCAGAGGCCCAAATCAGAATGATCAGTGAATTCAAAATGCTTTGTAATTGCAGGTGTTAACAAAACCTGGTGCCATAGTGTCAATTATGTGTCAAAGTGACACATAATTTAAAGTGAACCGATTTAAGCTATTGATTGTGTTTTAAGTTTTCTCAACACTGTAAGCCTTAGCTTTCACCGCTGTTAGAGGCTCATGTGACAGACTTTTATGCTCAGTGATTGGACGTTTCTTGCTAAAAATGCACCTGGGGAGTCGTAGTTAGCCTCACCCCCAAAAATTTTCGGTACACAAGCTTGTACCATCACCGTTTTATCCAAGAACTAGATATTTAGATTTTTTAACAGTTGTTAATCATTTGGACTGATGATTGAACCGGGAGAGTTTTCATGCTGATCCAAGTGCAGTCCAACTGTGAGTCGTGTTACATTGTCTATGACTTGTCTATGACTTTTACTTGCCAGGGGAGCCTGAAATCGCTCCTCCTATTTTGCAACTCTTATTAAAAAGTCACTTTTATTTCACTTTAAATCATTTTGCATTCCGCTTGTTTTTACTAGACGGAGAGGTGTGCCATCGCCAGGATAACTTAGCTGGACTTTTTACCTGCTTGTCATCTTTACAGATAAACACAAACTAGGACAAATCCTGCTTAATGCCTGTATAGAGGGAGGATTTCGTGATTGTTTTTTAAGAAAAATTATTTTTGTTTACTCCTTTCACATGGACATTTCCCATTAAAACAACATGCTACATCATGTTGTTAAACCTTGAGTACTAAACGAAAATGACAGCAAAGTCATGTCATCAGCCAGGTCTTTCTTCTGCCACATTTCCCTTGTTCATTCCCTCAATCAAACATACCAGCACAAAACTGATAACGACCAGTTGAAGCCTAAGGCGGGCTTTGCTTTCATCAGCTCCCTTTTCTCCAGGAGCCCACCAGGATACAGACTTTCTCTGGTTTATACAAATCTCAGGTAATTAATCCACAGACCTCAGCACATCCACTCTGAAGCTGCTTTGACAACTAAAACATGCACTAATTGATACTTTTATTTTTCCCTGCTTCTGACAAGTGACTGCAGAGGAACCAGGCTCATTACAAGCTTTTTTTTGTTTTTTTGACTTTGGCTCACAAATAACAGAGTTCAATTCAAACTGCAGAGATTATGCACAGTGTATAAAAAAAGAAAGTGATAAGCTGTTGTTTTGAGCACCTCACATGAATGGAGAATGAAAACTAACCATTAATTAGAGTACGGAGGCTGTTAAGAGAAGCAGATTGTAATCCGTTTAGCCAAACTCATTCAAGCTCTTTGATCGGATGCCATAATTAGGACTGGGGCATCATTCTGACCTAGATTCTTATTCTTAAAATTGTTTTCTAGGTTCCTCAACTGTAAATATTCTTCCTGGCATTAACTCTCGTCTGGCAAAAATATTTCAGTTTCGCAGTCTAATGGTTTACATTCAGCAGTTCTTTCCTCACATTTGGCAGAAGGAATGAATATGCTTCTGGATGGGTCTCTCTGTAGTCTGAGATTTGTTGTTATGTAACAGTTACATAACAAACACACAGGACGTTTAAAACCTTAAGCCATTCAGACCCCTATGTGTGCTAACTTTTGTCTCTTTTTTTCCTAACTCTAGCTGAAAGGGAAAATACTCAGCGTATTACACCTCTACCTACTTTGCCCAATGAATGCAGATCACACGTAGTCTTGGCTTTTATTTTTACATTTTAAGTGAAATGTTGAATAACTCCCTCTTGCATCATCATCATCAAATGTTTCGTTTTGTTCAAACCCCAACATATTTAATTTACTAACACAATTGAAAACCTGTAAAAAATCTTTAACATTTTTGCTTTAAAAATTTTAACTTGATCGATTAATCGGTTATCAAAATAGCTGCCAATTAATTTTCTCTCGATCAACTAATCTATTGATCTACAGTTCTAGTAAACATGCTAACAAACAGCCGACTATTTGCAATTCTAAATGACACAAAGTAATATTAGCATTCTAAATGCAAAAGAGTTCATAGAGCTCAAAACAATAAGTTGAAATATGCTAAAACACTGAAAAGCTGAGGGGAACTACAAAGCCCTGTGATAATTCTGTGAGTTCACCATTACAAGTGACACTACTATGAAAATCTTGATCAGCATTTTTAACTGGTCATTATACATGTTTCATTTGGTTACTCTTTATATAAAAAATAGATTATAGCTTAATTACTTGACATAGTAAGCACAATAAAGGCCAATTTATTCTGCACCAAGTGTCAGCTGACAAAACTTTGTCACGTGGTGCTTTGCATACATGTTATAGCTAAGATTTCTGCAAAGAAATAAAGCAGCCAAAAATTGGCTGAAACTTTTTAGGTTTAATATTTGTTGGGAAAGATGAGGACCACAAGGTGGTTGGTACTTGCTGTAACAAGTGAGGTACAAGAAAAACCCCAGTACAAGAAAAATTCCACTTTCAATCACAACTTGTCTGAACCATTTGATCACATATGACCATTCAAAAAAAGCAAACACTCAACACTCAAGTCTATCAAAACAGTCAGCTCTGTATCACTTCAGCTATCCAACAGTTTGAATAACACTTAATCACTGAAGTATAAATTAAACAAACTTTACAGATCTGTGTTAAACTTTGTTAAACCGGTTTGTGCTAAACTGGAGTAAATCAGAATATTAATGTTGCACTATATCATTGTAGTGTTGTGTTTCTGTTAATATTGACGATCACTTAACCTGCTTGAATTAAAGACGTGTTTTGAAGACCATAATGAGAGTGTGACAACCATAAAAATGTATGAGGAAAGCCGTTCAATCATGAAGTCAGGGACAGATATTTCATTCCATTTTAACCATTTCACACATAAAGAGAGAGATTCTCTGATGACTTTACCTGCACCGTATGCTCTACAACCTTTACAACAAGTCACTGCCCTCAACATAGCTCAACTGTCCAATGAATCCTCAAATGAGAAAATGCATTTCAAACTGACTGACTGGATGTTGAAGCACTAGTGAAAGGAGACCAGGTGTAAAAAATGTGGGGTCCTTTCTGCTGTGACATCATAGAGTTCATGTTCACTTTAAGACTGCTAAGGTAATTTTGCTTTATTAGTTAAATAAAAGGAATGATGGAAATAAGTGACAGTGTTACATGTTAAAAAGCTAATATGTAGGACTGGCACTAAAAAAATTTTCACTATTAGTTAATGTGCTGATTACTTTCTTAATGAATTGATTAATTGTTAGCTCTAAAATTAATTAAAATAGAAATAGTGAAAAAATGTCCCTCACAATTTCCCTCAAGTTGACATATTGAAATTTTTTGCATTATATGAACAACAGTCCTACAACCAAAGATAATCTGTTTACTTTCACAGCGGACTCTGAAACCCAGCATGTCCTCAAATTTTAGAAGTTGAAACCAGTGAATCCTTTGGTATTTTTGCTCACAGGGGCAATATGTAATTTTTTCATTTTAGTTTATAACATTCAAAAATTAACAAAGATTTTCCACAGAATGCTAGGAAATAACAGTTTTGATGTTATTTATTTTGTTTGCAGAGATACAGTATCTATTGAAGTTAGCATGCTAACCAGCTAGCCCTGTCTGGTCTTGTCTCGTAATAAAACTTTGTACGTCAGGAGGCAATAGTGAGTCACTGTGGCATCCAGTCTTTCCTCAGTCCATCATGAGAGGATGAAGAAGTAGTAACTGCAAGTACGCTAATAAACCTGCATTGCAGCCATCCTCTCTTGGCGACATTTCTCAAGTCTTTCCTCAAGTTCAGTCATTGATGCTGCTTCTCTCTCTCTCTCCCTCGCGTTCCTCGACCACTCATGGCTCGTCCTAACCAAAGAGTGCATTTCCTTATTTCTTACCATAAGGGTTGACACCCCAACTTTCTGGTAATATGCTGCCCCCTATTTGTTTGGAGAATGAATTTAACAGTCGGCCAATTCTTACACATTGTCCCTTTAAAAAATGACTTTAATTAATTGATTATCAGAAAAGCTGCAACTAATTGTTTCAGCTCTAGTAAGCTATTACCATGGAAATTTCTGGAATGTATATTATCACTATTAGGAAACAAAATGAACATGAATACTCTGTATGCATGTAAAATTCACAGGGCAACAAACACATGATTTCTGGAAAATTGACTACATAAATGAAAAAGATTACTGCCCTAAAATGTTTATACATAGTTTTGGACCTGAAAGGATAAGCTGATTAATCGATTAGTTGACTGACAAAAAATGAACTGGCTACTATCTTAATTATATTCTAATTATAAATTACAATTTTTCAAGCAAATATGCCAAACATGGTCTAGTTCAAACTTCTTAATTGTGAGGATTTGCTGCTGTCATGTTTCTTATGTGACAGTAAACTCAGTATCCTCACTATTTTGTGATTCTTAACAATTAGTCAATTATGTACATTTTATGTACATAAAATTAGAAAGTGTAAAATGTAAGCGTACAGTCTACCACCGATGTCCAACCAATCCATAATATTTTTTCTTTTCCCTTAAGTATACATACAGGTTTGTTACTGGAAGTTGGGTACTCCAGGGGTGGGGTTTTCAGTTGTTGCAGTGAATGAGGGAGAATGAGGACATCCAGTAGTGCTGTGCAACCAAGGTACAGAGCACCAGGATCTTAATCCCTGAAATAATCCGGTCAACTGTGGCGAGTGGGACACATTTGAAGCCTTCTAACTATAATCCACACAGACCCAACCCTGAAACCAACACTTAACACCACAGACACAGAAAAAAATAAAACAAAACTGTCTCATAGCCATTAGAAACTCCGAAATCACTCTTCAAGTGAAGAGAATTTGAGCTTTAGCTATTCTGAATTCTTTTTTTTTTTCATTACAGTATAATTTTTGTCTGAACTGACACTGAGGTGAAGCCGTTGACTGAGGGAGCAACAAGGAAATGTCAGACCTCTGACTACATATAAAATCAATGCCCCCAGTCTGTTACAACAGTAGTTATTACCACAAACCCTGTACAGCATTACCTTGTCATCTCCAGCTTTGGGTCCCCTCAAGGTGCACCTGCCCTCCTCCTGGCCAGTGCATACAAATGAAGTGATCCCTGCTTGAAAAGCTTTGGTTGAATGGTTTTGTCTTGTTTCACATGCGTGGAAGCAGCTGAGTCAAAGCGGTCCACAATATATAACTAGGAAAAAGTGATCTCTCATGTGTGAGCAATAGTGAAAGGCTATGTTTGTACTGTAGCTTCTCTTTTCGAGTTCCCATCCCTTACATATACAAGATTTCACGAGCTGCTTATTTCAATTTGAGCACAAGTCAATGCTAGTCTTTCCACTAGAACTAATTCAAGTACAGAAAATCGCTCAGAGCCCTACACAAGTAATCTCTGGATTATTTCACAATATTGATACTTTTTCTCAAGCTTTTACATTTACTGAATGAATTCAACTTTGAGTGAATAAAAATGAATGGGGCTAACAAATTAGCAGTTGAATAAGAGTTGAGTGCCGAAATTCAAAGAGGATGAAAAGAGTAGCCATTACTGAGGCATAATGGGTGAGCTTTTTCCACCCTAGATAATTCCTCCTTATAAATATGTCAATGTGCTCTGTGTTATACACTCACATCACAACCGAGTCCACTACACACCCAGATACTGTTAAATGTCACATTCAAACGCAGCTGGGAAAAGCATGATCAAACATCTAAGTAGTCTACTGCACCATTATCTGTTAAACAAATGGTATATTGACTGGTAATCTATTTCCTGAGGCAAACTATAGCTATTCAGTCTCACTGTCAGATATCACTTGAGTGAACACAGCACTGGACCAGAATTTCAGTAATATTGAATCACTAAGTAAAGAAAGCTAATAGTGTTTAGGATTACTACACACATTGTACTCAAGCACCTATGCCTAAACACAATTTAATTTTCTTACATTTAGCTATTTTAAAAAAAACATCCAAACACAAGACAGGGGTGCACCACCCAAACAGATTTACTGGTAAACAGTTCTCATTTGTACTTCCTGTAGCGATGGCTCACAGTGGTAAACACTTAGGAGATGAACGAGTCTGTATTTCTTTCATGAAACTGAAGCATGCTGCTGGCCTAAGAGACACATTTCAAATCAAGTCAGTTATTTAAGTTTGTTCCGGGCGCACAACAGGCATTTTGCCTTCTTGAGCAGTACAATACATTTCATTTTACCGAGCATTTTAATTTCAGAAAGGCACTTAAAAATGTTTCAAAAATGATCTAACCTACAGTATCTCTGCTTCCACGTAAGAGTGAGGTAGGTGTATGTACTCAATAAGTATGTACTCAATATCCAAGCAGATGAGTCAGAAGGAAGTATCGATGGCCTTCAACAATGTTTTCTAAGATCATCCTTCTTTCAATAATAATATTAGACTTCCATCTTTTATAGAGGCTAACACTACCTTAAATTCTCAAAGTAGAGAAAACAGGCCTTTACCACTGCGATTAACAGGACTTTAACCTTCTGTTTTACTTTTAACACAGCCTTAAGGACTCCAGGTGGAGAGCTCTCCGGGTATTGCGTCAAATGTATCTCTAATATGAGAGAAGGCCATAGAAAAGGCAAGTAAAACGCACACTGCTTTCTCCATTTAGGTAACTTCCAGGTGACTATGATTACTTGTGGATGCAGAGATCAACAACAAAGTATCTCCCAAATCAAATTACCCTGTCCTTCAAAACTGATAAGTCGACACTGCACACTGCCACCTCCCTGTGGTTCCAGCATTAATTTAGCAAATATGTTCTAATAAAGTTATGAAAATTTCTCACAAAGAGGAACATTTGGGACATCGTTGAGCCTAAGCTGCTGTCCACAAAAAACAGTGAAAGGGATTCACAGATTCACATTTTTGCAATTTCTTATTAATGCACCAATTGTGCACTTGTAATGTATGATTCCTCCCCTATGGAAAGAAGAGAGGGTTGTTAAATGCAAAAGCTGGGAAGGAGAGGATAATACAAATATGGCACATAACTGCATTTCTGCTGTGTATTAAAGACCCAGAGATCAAAATGAGGTGAGCAGTGGGTGGTTGACAAAGCCCAGACAAGCACACTAGAGTTCAGGGTGCTTTTATATTGCCTGGGCCCTGGAAGCCTTTTAATTATGCTTCATTTCAATTCAAATGTGTTATAATGTGTGTAAAGTACACCACAAAACTTATTAAGGGTTTTTCTCTCCTCCATGGCTGTGGCCATTCATTTAGGCTGCAAAAAGGCTGAATTTTTTTTATGGGTCAATCCGCTGATTATTTTGATGATTAATCAGTTAATTGTTTGGCAGGAAATTATGATGAAAATCCCAAAAAGATGACATTTTGGGCTTAAGGAATACCTGCCCCACCAACTGTAGATAACCCAAGATTATTCAGTAACAGTAAATATCACATATGATAAAGTAATTCAAGAAATTGTCATAATTGAGAAACTGGATCAAAAGAATGTATGAATGTGTGAAAAGTTACCTTAACAGATAACTATCAAAACTGCTGATTAATTTTGTCAATTAACTAATTGATTAATCAACTAATCATTTCAGTTCTATATTCATTATTGCACAAGAAAGCAAAGTCATGGCCATCACTAGCACCACGATATGTAAACAATACACCCGTTACCCCACATATAAACATTCAAACATATGCTTTACAAGGTTTCGGGAGACACCCAGGAATGATCTCTCTAAATCCAGGAAGAATTTTAACTACGGTTTTTCATTTGAATCCAAAATTTGTCAGACTGACCTTTCAATATGGGAAAGTGGCTATATCCACAGACCACCAAACTGATAAAAAAGTAGACAAAAATCTAATTGAGACAGAATTGCGATTGAGAATACAATATCATCATACCATCAAGATATGATTCCACAAACAGAGAACAGTAAATGATATATCAATCGAACACTTTAATTTGGTTAGGTGAGAGATGCCATTAGGGCTGGGCTATACATCAAATTAATCTGATTAATTTGAATTTGCACTTTTGCAAGATGTGTAAAATGTCTACATCATGACAATCAAGTTATTATAATTTGAATAAAAAGGTTCCTTTTAGTCAAAATGTAAGATAAGATGATAGCTGGCTGTGTTCGCTGTTGTGAGTCACAACAGTCTTGAAGACTGTCACTAGCTGCAGTTCATGGCACTCAAAACTGCAGGTGGTTAGCTGCCTCTGGCTATCTTGTTATGGATTTTTAGGTTACATCTGCGGGCCAGACAGATTTAAAAACAATTCTGCATACTGACCTGCACTCTCGGTTTGTCTGGTAGTGAGGTATCAAAGCCAACGCAGTTGATTTATCAATGTGGAGATTCTACTTTGTTCAGTCTGTCCTTAATTGCTGAGTACAGTGGCTAATTCTAACCAGCTTTCTGCAGATATAAGGATGATGGTCAGTCCAGTTAAGAAACAGAAACAGCAGGAGCAGATGAATTAGTGTGAACTACTATTTAAGTGGAGGATGGTGCTCTATTTAGTTGAAGCAGTACATAGCCGTATGGGATGACCTGTATTTTATGTATAACACGCGTAATGATGGCAGCTTTACAAGATGTTCAGGTCTTTTAATATTCTTGCTAAACTGTCATTTACAATAAGTCTTAAAAATAGGATGTTTCAAACATGTTTAGTTTCACGAGCTTGAAAAACAATAAGATTTTATTTTTTGGCTATATCTTCCAGGCCTAGACGCCTTCTTCAAGTACAGTAAAAAATTAGACCATCTGGAGTTGAAGAGGTGAGGGGTAAATCAATCACAACAACCAGCAATGTAACAACCACCAACAGTAGCGTTACAACCAGAAGTTAGAGTGAAGGCTTGTCAGATTATAAAGGCCGCTTCATTGTGTTGACTGAATGTGACTGATCTGTGATTATAAAAAGAAGCTGGTATAAACCAGCTGGCCACATGCACATGTTTCAGTGCTTTGCCACAACTAACGAAATGTTTCAGTATTGAGCTACTGTGTCATTATGACCAGCATTATAAACTTATAACTCAGACCATTTTACCATTTTTCTGCATTTATCTACAGTCCCGTAAGACGCCATACTGCCAATATGTCCATAGTGATGTGCTGCTCGAAAGATGAATACAAAAACTCAGTCAAGTCGACTGCATCCACAAGAGTTCTTTTTCCTGTTTTTGCGTATGTTTTGGGGGATTTAAAACTTTCACACAATTCTTAAGAGAGTTGCTGTTTTTCTGCGTTGTACTGGTTTCTTTTGACATTTCCGAGCATGGAATGCATTTCTTAGCATCTGCTTTCCCAAATCTAGCCACGAGTTCTGAGGTAGCCTATTTGCTCTGCATACTTCTGTTACTGTTTCATAGCTGGCAGGGACTACACTGAACAGCTCAGCAGGGACATCTGCCTACCACAGCCATCTGCGCCCAGGTCCTCCTAATCCCCCTCTTTCTGTCAACCTTTTCCTATCTCTCCCCTTTCTCAGTCGTCAATCTCTGGCTTGTTCATTCACTCCTTCACATGAGCACATATAGTACATACATACAGTGGAAAGACTCATTATAGTCTCCAATCCTCAATGACGGCGAAAGACATTCGCATCAGTTATAAATGACAGCTGTACTTCATTGCACAAGAAGTGGGTCAACATGCTGTGGCATTTAAGAGTGTGATGTTTTACCGATGTCACAGCAAGATATCTACTAAGAAAATTAACCATGGGGACTTCAAAGTAATGAAAAGAGCAAGAGAGGTTGTGTGAATAAAAATATTTTTGAAATATCTTTGATCAATGTCACTTTAAAAATTTTAATTTTTTTTTCTAAATTGATTTATCTTTATTTTGGTGCACTCCTTTACGTCATTTGTTTGTGCTTTGAAGTGTGTGTGAGGTGATTCCTTTCATCAGTATGCGCCTGGTTGGGTATTCTGCTGCCGAACAGTTTACCCACACCACTCACCACCCAAGTGACAGGTCAGGTTTGGCAGTGCGCCAGGGAGAGAGAGGGAAGTGGAGTCAGGGGGGTAGGTCAAGACTGGATGTGGGGTAGAGCCACTCACTGCCTGCTAGCCTGTGACCACTAGGGTTTAAAGATCAGTTTACAGTGCTCAATGACAGAGCTTAAACCCCAAGTTAAATCAGACAAACCCCAAACAACCATGACTGTGTAATGTCTACACTGTTTGAGGACTATTGAGATGGCGGGGAAGGCTATGCTTGCTGTGATTTTACATGTCAACACAAATGACTGCCTAGCTGCACTTTACTCTACATTTTTTAGGTTAACTCTTACTCAATTCTACACAGACACCAGTTGATGAAGCTATCTGTATGTTACCTGCATGAACTATTGTATTATCTGTGGCATGTTTATTGATCCTTTGTACCAACAACTACTTCCTTCATCACTCATACAATTTTCTTCAATCTGCTTCTCACCCCACATATAAAAAAGTATTTAAAAGTTGGATTTTTCAACCTTTTTCTCAAAGTATCTTTTTATAGTTAACATAGGACAATGGAGATCCAAAAAAACCGGAGGAATCTGTCTTATCCCTTCATCCACAGGTGTCCATTCACAATTCCAATGACTTGCAGTCTAGAAATCTGTAGATCCTTGACTATGATCAAAATAGAACAAATCAACACTCTGCCTAGACTGCAGAATCACTAAGGATGACAATGGCTTCAAATTTAGCCAGGAGACCTGTATCTGAATGCTCAGCACCATTCATACTAAATTTGAAGACAACAAGTGACAAAGCCAATATGATGTACTGTAAATGCTTCCTCATTCTGTGGCTACACTTTACAGATAGATACAGTGAGCTAAAATTGTTTGGTGAATGTGGCACGGCATGGAGGAGAATAACTATCATAGTAAAATTGACGTTTATACTGAATACTGTATCCTCACCACAGTGGATCGTATTATTGGAGCAGTTTTCTAGAAAGCTAATCAGTGGCGCTGCGTACAGATGCTAGTCCAGTCACCACGCCAGCTCTGGCATCTTAACAGGCAATAACAGCTGAGGTGAAAAAGTGTCTAAGCCTTTTAAACACACAGGCAAACATCTACATTTGCCATAATTTGAATGCCAAACAGCATAACACTGGCAAAAGGCTTAACTGAAACATTCCAAATGTACAGTAAAGGAAGGAAACATCTTTTTGTGGTAATGCAAAAGCAACTTTGGCAAGGCTGGTGGGTGTGCACCAGTGACATGCAGCAAGCTTCAAGCAAAATCAGTGTTGCTTGTAAATATATCTTTGGATGCCATGTTTTGTAAGTATGATTAGAAAACCAGATATTACTCTCATTCAGCAACTGTCTTTTGGGTCTCATCTCTTGTTACTATTTGTAGCCTATATAAACAATGTGATTAACTCTCACGAGTAGGTTCAGTCTGGTAGGAGCCGTAGTCTGTATTCAAAGAACATACAACTATAAACATACTGTAGATGCCTTAGTTTCTAAAACTGGTTACAAAACAGAGAAGTTTATATTTACAGTCAGGTACATAAATATTTGAACGGTGACACAATTTTCGTAACTTTGCCTCTGTACACCACCAAAATGCATCTGCAACAAAGCCATAAAGGTGTGATTGAAGTGTAGACTTTCAGCTCTAAATCAAGGGGGTTTTAAAAAAAATATCACATCAACTGTTTAGGATTTTACAGCCATTTTTATACAGTGAAAAATTGTGTCACCGTCCAAATACTTTTGCACCTGACTGTATATGTATCAGTTATTTGCTACATCCCCTGTTGACGTAGATCATATTAACTGAATGTTGATGATAAAAGATATTTGTTTGTCTATTAGGTCTAAGGTCAGTTGGTATCAGGTCTTCAATGTATGCACATGACACTGAAAATGCCATGCTTTAAAATCCCTCTGTCATAAAAAATAACAGTAACAAGGGAGTGCTTGTTATTGCTTTCCTGCAGGGCTTTATCCACCCTTTTTGATGTGCTCTGTCCATAGCACAAATGGACAATCCTTCATTGTCACAGGTCACTGGAACCCCTGCACAGTCCAATAGGTGAGACCACATTCATCATCCTGACAAAATGAAATATGCAATTGCCACATCACTTAACTTTTTCAGTCATCTGCAAATATTGGAATAAATACATCGAGCAGAGGAGAGGCCCCTCTGGGCACAGTTATATTTTGTCATATTTGTGCTTACTTGCTAGCTTTAGAGACAGTCCTTCTATCTGTCTCAGGGTGTTACACGCATATATGCAGTACACGTGCAGTTCCCCCTCCTAGTTTAGACAGTGGGTTGAATAACTGAGCGCTACAGCATGAACAGTTTAAACATACTGCTTTTACCACAAAACATCCGGAAACACTTCATCCAAAACCCCTACTAATATCAGAACTATGTAGCATAGATAAGAGGTGTTTGAGGGAACACCTGAAGCCTGTAGCGTAAATCTGTTAATTATCATGACAGAACTCAGCATATTTCCTGATGCCTGGCAACAGTACTGCATTGTGGCGAACTTTTCTATATTTTATTCAAAAGCAGTGTTATGAATGCTGAAATGTGTCAAGACATTTTCAGCATTCATATTTTTCTTTGTGTATGTTTATGCATGCATGTTAGCCTGTTTGTATGGGAGGAGGCCACAGAGGGCTGGATGAATACAGAAATTCAATGAATGCTCCCCTTCTTAAAATGCAGAGGCTGTGTGTTGGCAGGGACCAAAAAGTCCTTAGTTAAGCTAATCGCCAGTCCATTTGGCAAGGATTACGCTCAGCTTAGGGTTCGTCCCACGAACAGTGTCTCCGATTCATAACAGTGATTTGAGTAAGTTATTTTATTGATAGAGTAAATACTCCATTCTGAGATCGCTTTAATTACTGTAAGGTATCCACAAGAAGAATTCAGTAAGAGTAAAATATTATTACCGCAAGTAAAATTATAAGTATGCCTCTAGAATGTGTTTTGGTTCTCGCTGGGTTGATTTGAGGACACAGTGAAAGGAGTCAGCAACTCCTTTCAAAACAATCCAATTCCTGCGGGAATGTCAGCACTGGTATACAGTTTCAAAGAGGCAGTCAAACAATCCAAAGCTCTGGGCGGTGCGTGCAAGATAAGCTGGACCAAACAATTTGAGTTAAATGATGAACAGAGGACAGTTTTTCAGTTCCCTGCTTCCTTGTTGAGTTCTTCTTGTTTACTTGCCACCTAAATTAACTTCAAAAAGCAGTGGGGCTAACTGTGTGCCATGTAGACCAAGAATCTCAAAGTTTCTGTGAGAACCTGGTAATTTTTCTGGTTAGTTCCGCTTCGTGTTCAATGATATCACTGGGGCCTCAAAACAAGGGAGATTACAAATGTTACCAAGTTTAACTTTGGCTTTCTTAGTCCTCATCAAATCAACATTTATGAACTGACGCACTCATACATATGTACCATGTGTTTGCATTTGGGGTGGTCATTTGCATTGTTATTAATATGTAGGTATGTACTGGGATAACTAGAAACTGAGCAAATGACACTGTTTACTGCAAGATGTAGCAAGAATTAATAATTACACAATTTTACAATAACCACTAAGTATGTAGTAGAAGTATGGTTAGGTACAAAAGCATTTGGACAGTAACATAATTTTTTTAATTTTGCCTTTATACACCATCACAATGAATTTGAAATTAAGCTACTAAGATGTGATAAAAGTATAGACTTTCAGCTTTATTTCAAGGGGTTTAGAAAAACGTCACATTTAGGAATTACAGCCATTTTCAGAGGCTCAAAAGTACTTGGACAAATGAACATAATTATAATTTAAGGATTATTTTTAATACTTGGATGAAAGTCCTTTGCAGTCAATGACTGCCTGAAGTCTGGACCAATGGACATCACCAAATGCTGAGTTTCCTCCCTTGAGATGTTTTTCAAGTCCTTTACCACAGCCACTTTCAGTTGCTGCCTGTTTGTGGGTCTTTCTGCCTTCAGTTTTGTCTTCAGTAAGTGAAAAGCATTCTCAGTTGGGTTGAGCTCAGGTGACTGTCTTGGCCAATGAAGAATATTCAATTTCTTTGCCTTGAGAAGCTCCCGGGTTGCTTCCGCAGAATGTTTTGGGTCATTATCCATCTGTACTGTGAAGCCTCATCCTATCAGTTTTGCAGCATTTGGCAGAATCTGAGCAGATAGTATCGCCCTATACACTTCAGAATTCATCCTGCTACTTCTATCAGCAGTCACATCATCAATAAACACAAGTGACCTGGGTCCATTGGCAGCCATACATGCCCATGCCATAACACTGCCTCCACCATGTTTGACAGACAATGTGGTATGCTTTGGATCATGAGCTGTTCTTTTCCTTTTCCATACTCTTCTCTTCCCATTATTCTCATACAAGTTAAGCTTGGTTTCATCTGTCCAAAGAATCTCGTTCCAGAACTGGGCAGGCTTTTTAGATCTTTTCTGGAAAAGTCTAATCCAGCCTTTCTGTTCATGACTGTTACCACTGGTTTGGGTGTTCTTAACTTGGCTAGATGTTGTGAAGGGTTTCTCTCCACCAAGGGAAGAATTTTGTCATCTTCCACTTCAGTTGTCTTCCGTGGTCTTGTCCGTTGTTCTGTTTTTTCAGTCTAAAGATGGTCGCCTTCATTTGCATCGACACATCTTTGGACCGAGAGTTCCCATGAACAGCTATTAAATGCAAATTCAACACTTGGAATCAACTACAGACCTTTTATCTGGTCACTTTGTAATGAAATAACAAGGGAACAGGCCATGAAACTGATTGTCAGTCAATTGTCCAATTACTTTTGAGCCTCTGAAAATGAGGGACTATGTATAAAAATGGCTGTAATTCCTAAATGGTTAATATGATATTTTTGTTAAACCCCTTGAATTAAAGCTGAAATTTTACACTTCAATCACATCTTGAAAGCTTCATTTTGAATCCATTGTGCCGGTGTACAGAGGCAAAATAATGAAAATTGTATCACTTTCCAAACACTTATGTACCTAACTGTAAGTACTTACGGACATATTGGTAATACTGGCAACTGACTGAAACAAAGTTATACAATTTCAGTCTAAATGGCACAATTGAATTTTGCATGAGGGCCTGGGTTTTATCCAAAACCTCCATTGTCTTTTTTGTAACAGTTGCCTGTTACTAAATGACCTTGTTAAGCATAATTAGTTGGAGCTACATAAGGGTACTGCCTTGTTGAACAAGAAATTGCTCTTATTGTCTGGAAATGTCCTGGAGACAAGGCCCAGTGTCTAGATTGTTGAAAAAAAAATTTTTTGGCTGTGAGTAAGAAACCAAATTATGGAATAAGTTTTGCATTATTGACAATAATCTTACAATTTATTAAAATACAAAAAAAATCATCCAAGTGCAGTGGCACACACATCACAATTTGGTTAAATTCAATAACCTACCTCAGTCCTAATCGATTGTTATTCTTCACCTTAATCTCCTTAATGACAAAACCAATCAAAAATCCTGGGGAAAATTTATCCTCTTGCTTAGGCAATCCAATCAATTGCATTAAGTCATTGAAACATGTTCAGGGGCAATGGCACAGCTCCAAAAGCCGCACCAGATTGGCACAAAAACATATTAACCATCATGATGTTATTATCTAGAGCCTACTAAATGATGGATTCGGGCCTGATTTTTCTCCACCCATGTGCCAGTAGTGCAGGGGAATAGCATGAGAATGCACATCTAAGCAAACAGGTTCATTAAGCCCATGTAAATTGCTGCAGCATCCGGGACTTTAGCATCTTGGCAACCAGGATAATAATGGTAAGAGAGAAAAACCCAGCAGAGAATCCATCTCATCCCTTGCTTGGGTATTATTATGCCTCACCAGCTCCGGCTGTTCATTACTGACATTGCACATATTCAAATGAGCCAATGGCAAATGAGCATGCACACAAACACACAATACTGTACTCCATGGGGTTTGAGGGGACGGACTGATGATTCTGCACACAACAAATTCACCTCATCAAACACTGACAAGAAACACAACACTAAACTGATTTTGTGATTCAGGCTCATTCATCATATACTATGACAATGATTCACAGCACTGGAATGTGTTTTATACACCAAATCTAGCCTTCCCAAACCCAGTTTACAGAATATGTAATTTAAGCTGAGGGTAAAATGGCTGATAAGAAGTAAAGTCAGCTAAGCTCCTAAATTGGATGGTTATAGAAGTGCAGGAATCTAAATAAGATGTATGGGCTGCAGCCTGTAATCTGTGTAATTTTTCCTTATCAGTTTATGAAACATGCAATTAGTTGAAGATGGCCGCAAGGTTTACTGAATAACCCCATTAAAGAGAACAGTGTTAAATAGGAAAGTGCCTAAGGGCTAACATAATGGGTTTTTCCATTGACATGATTTCTATTTGATGTGACAGAATGCTTTTCTTGTTCTTATTTTGGGCCTTGGACAACTTGAGATGGATGGAAGGTATTTATTCCATAATTTATGAATATAATACTCACAACATAAATGCTAAAACACAATCCAACTACTGTACATTACTAATTTAGCTATAAACATCTGGGCAGCAAGTGTGTCTTAAGAGCCTGAAGGCAATCTAGAAAGCCTCCTTTCTAGGGTATAATTGGAGAAAATATTTAGCAGGAGTTATGCAAGCACACATCCTATACATAGGGAAGCAAATGTTATCAGCACTGTGAAAATCAGGGCTTAATGGAATCTATTTTTAAAGACATCTTTGCATAGTATGGCTGAACAGAGCTCTGGCTGTTTTTTTCTTGCGTCCATAATCAGAGGTTTGGTTATGTTGTGAATGAGCAAAGTCCTTCATAGAACAAAAGTCTTTCCAATGACTGTTTTTAGAAGTGCATTGACTGTTGGCCCTCTTGGTATGGCCCTGTATGGTAGAACATATATGATAACAATTCTGCACGATGTCTGGCCTATACAACGTACAGTATTTTAATCCTTCACTTCCCATTTTAACAGGGCAGTGCACCCCACGACCATAGATGTATTCGAAAAATAGCCTGCTCATCTTCAAAGATACACACATTGATTGCATTATAGATCTGAAGGAACCCCAAGTTTCTGACCCAGCTCACTATGTACAAACGATAATCACATTACTGCAGTAATACAGCACACAAATTTTTAAGAACCATCAGGCAACATTAATGTTAGCAAACCCAGTTATTTTTATCTGCTCCATTTGGAACTGCAGTTACAGTGAGTTGTTGTTGCAAACATAACACACATTACAAACCTCAAACTGTAAACAAGGTCAATTATCACTCTTCATGGTATAATTTTTAAACCAGGACGTTTTATTTGTAAAACTTTCTCAGAACATCGAGAAGCAGCTTATACATGCGTGACATAATCCCAGTGTAAAGTTGAAAGACTGAGCAGTTCTAGCCAGGGAGTGAAACATGAACGTGAGTGTGCAGTGGGCTGCAACTTGCAGAAGCAAAACAGGAAGCAAGAAAATATAATTGGCTTATGCACTTTAAATTTTTATTCAAATAAATGGGTCTTGGATCCACTTCCTATGATACTGTACATCCATGTATACACTGTCTTATCACTATGGTGAGAAAAAAAATAATTCTGGCACATCCTTCATATTCCCGATGTACACCTATGATAGTTTTAAGTTAGTATAACTTTCGGATCAGTGTTATTAGGTGCCTGCCCCTTTTGCTGTACAGAGTTGGGAGTATAGCAGGATAGATATCTTTAAGATTCGTATTTTATATAAACTTTTAATTTTCTTGCAATGAAGCAAAGCCTGACAGTGAAAACAATAGAAACTGCTGAATTATGGACAGTAATCTTACTGACCCATGAGATTCAAAGTAGCTGTAGCAGCTCCTCCGGAAGGCAATCAACCAAAATTCTGATCAGCAGGTTAGCTGAGAAAATTCTCACTTAGCAGAATTCAGAATGGTGTATTAAAAAAAAAAGCATGAGCTTGGTCTGTGAGAAGCCCACAGAGGTATTAAAAAAGCAAAGTTAGACAGAAAATACTTTTGCATTATTTTTAATGTACTTTTTACAAGTCCAGACACTGTTGCTAACTTCTAATGTGGGCGTGTGTTTGTGTAGTCACAAATATATCACACAGAGATTTTGTCCTATAAAAACTGGGCAAGTTCAGAGAGGAAAAATAAGCATCCTTTTCTATTTCTCCAACTAAGTGCAGGGTGATGTCTTGATGCCGCTTTTGATCTCATAACTGCTGATTACAGACTAATTACAGAGTAGAGTAGTTGTGAGTGTGGCAATGGAATAAGTGGATTTTGCACTCCATGCTATGGTATATGTTCATTTCTGTTAAGGCTATTTTATTATTAAAGCCTGCAATCTGTTATCAACTCCCTGTGGACTGATGGGAGATACTAATTCCCAGGCTAAATGTCCCAATCAGGCCGTAACCAAGCTGCTGTTTGACTGACACATACGCCTGTCTATTGGAAATGCACCCGCAAAGAGAGGGCTACATTCTGAATTTAACAAAACTATTCACATTAAGATAACACCATTAATAAGCCTGTACTTGTAACCCTATATAGTTTTTATTTTACAATCATTTTTCCTCTGCTTGGCTCAGATTTTTCCAATTGGTGGCTTCCTCGTGGGTTTGTTTTAAGACAGCGGTTATTCTGATACTGACATTTGATATGATGGATGTTCTATGAAATATAGGGTGTGTTTCAGTAAGATTGCTAGGTTGCCACTCCGTTATAAGCCTAGTAACCAATGACCTTGACAGCAACATAGGACAGCCCCCATCCTGAAGGCGAGATTCTGATAACCATGTCGTCCATCATAGTGGCACTGAACCAAACAAATAAGTCAGACACCTCAAGTTGGTAGTGAATCCTCACCTACATATAGTGTATACTGAACACACTCCCACACACACACACACACACACACACACACACACACACACACACACACACACACACAAGCTTACAATAGGGAAAAGCCGACAGTATGGTCTTTTAGCCCTTAAAGGATACAGCATAATGTTCATTTTTGTCAGCGATTAATGATGTATGGAGCTCCAGTGTTGTAGGAGATAGGACTGTCAGTCAATCCCTCCCCCTGTCTCTGTCACACACATTTATACACACATTGTATGCTGATACACACATACAAACAGGCAAACACAAATCCATGTACACACCTGCCCACAAACACATTACTGTCATACATGTGCACAGACACACACATGAGCTGAACACTGTTTGGCTCCTTCTCATAGAGCTTGGTCTCTCTATCTTGCTCTCTTATTTTTTCCATGGGCTTTGCTGTGATAGTCTGCAGCTTCAACATATTACCTCCTGACAGAAAAGACCTCAATTCCCCACCAGTGCACACTAACAAGAGAGCGAGAATCCTCCTTACAGCATGTAGGTCAGCCCTGCATTTCATGACTGCCGGTTAAAAGAAGAGGTTATTGCCAGTAGATCTACTCTCCCATCGATGCTTTTTGTCTAAGACAGCATGCTTTATGAAAAGCACATGCTGCTGTGAGGTCAAATTTGAACACCTAACCCTCTTTGAACACAGCCAAGGAAGCTGAACTATGACCTTACAGGCATAAAAAAACTGGCGAGCCTCATTGATATCATGGGTGCCATAGAAATTGCTTTTTCCTAATCAAGGGAAATCTCAATTGGTGCAATAAAAATGTATACCCCTGCCAGTTAGAGTGGCACAGTCATCACAAATGCCATATGGACATTAACATTGAGGATAATTTGTGAAATATGAAATATTGATCTGATGGCGGGACAAAACTTAATTACACAATTAAGCTAACGCTGATGACTTTTTTATGAAGGGTGGATTTCAGACAGTTGGACAGTAAGCCACAGGCTATGTCATGTTTGCAAACCTAGACCTGATGTTACAGTCCAAAATGACCAGTTTGAGCATGCAGAAATTTTGAATGGTTGATTTAAGTCATAACTGTAAATGCATTATCATCTAGCTAAATTCTCTCGTTCTATCACAGCCCTTGTGCCACTCCTCCATGTGAGGGCAGTTTCCGTTATATCCTGTATTATATTACTGTCCACCTCCCTAAGGAGAGATTATCTAAAGTATTTTCCACATGGAAATTTTCTGCTATAGAGTGGAGAGCATAAAATTAACAAAAGGACTCATGCCAGGACCATAACCATAATTTTAATTTGAAAGTATGGGGCTTTTAGAGGTTTCATACATGATAAAAATACATCAAAGATAATTCAGAATTTTTTTCTGAGCTTTCATCAGCTGGTACTGACATTGTTAAGACTGTGACACAGCAGTGAGAAGACTCCGTAAATGAGAGGCATTTTATATCATGATGAACTGTCATTCATCATATAATTCATCATTCATCATTCATCATCATACCCTCCACAGAGAGCTAAGTACCCATTTTTGGAAACGTAACAAATCTCTGAGCGAGTGTCACACAATATGTCAGTGTTAAAGCCAAGGAGGAACATTTGGTGTATACATGGCTGACACAAGAGGGAAAGGAGGTTGTGTAAACATTTGACAGGTTGAATGTAACATATTTGTCGGAGATCATGAGGCATGATGTTGCATACTGGAGTGCTTGGGGACGGGAATCAATGACCACATATAATCTGTGACGTTTCATGATCTGTCATATAAAATTATTTTTCAGACCCACTTAAACAGCTTTAACAAAAATACACAGATTACTGATATGGACAGTTGTCAATATTCTACTGTCAATATTCTACTGTATACTTTTGTAACTATCAACAAATCTTAAGAAACCAAAACCAACAATATGTAAGTGTGTCTCTCAATATTTTCGGACTTCCTCAACAGTATGAAGATTTAAAAAAAAATAAATAACTAAACTAATAGCTTAACTTCAAAACAGCTGAGGACTGTAGTTTTTAGCAAACATTACTCAAACAGAGTGAAAAAGCACATTTGTTGGGGACTATTTTAAATATGTGAGATTGACTCAAAATTAAGTGCATTACCATGTCCACAGTAATAAAGGAACATGTCACCCAGTCCAATGATGGGGTTAATCAATGTGTTTTAAATAGCATTTTTTTTTTTTTTTTTACACAATGGGCAGAATATATCAGGCCTGAGCAACAAAGGCAGCACTTGCTAGTTAGTGATCAATTCCTTACATGTTTTGGGTCTTTTGATGAGATTAGTTGCCATTAAGAAAATAACAGAATATCATTAACCATACTTTAACGACATGCATATTTTATAAATCTCCTCTCTGTATCTACCTCTGTAATGAAACAATAAAAACAATTGATCAGAAGAAAAAGAAATAGACCTTTGTTCTTGCCCTGAGCCACGCTTTAATGCAGTCAGTTCCTGTACTGTCTGTTGTCATTCCTGGAATTGGCTGGCCACTGTCATTCTCTCCTCTCCTTCTTTCTCCTTCTGCCAGATAGGGAAAGGGTTGGAACAAGCCTGGAGCTGGATAGATGATTGATGACACGCCTCCTCTGGTGCACACTTCCCTGCTGACGCACTCTCACACTGCCACACTTTTCTGCCCTAATTGGGTAACCCTGCAAATCTCCCCCCACTGTGTATGTGGGGTCCGGGTCTAAGCAAACCATCCACTTGGAAAAGTGTGTGAGCTATACTGTTCTGATTAAGCACTGCCCACAAGACCCCTAACATGTCAATAGCACACTGTGGTCCTGTTCACTGTTGGGTACACATTTGCAAGACACTAAGGTGGGCCCCACGAGCCATATTATTGACAAAGATGAGAAACCATTTGTATCCCTTTGGAACAGTGGAACTATCTATATCCACCTGCAAAAAAAAAAGTGACCTCTGTGCAGGTACACAATACATTATGACAGAGACTCCAAACAATGACAAAGAAATGCAATCCAGACAACAACCACTTGATATTCACCAGGACTGTGTTGCGGGCCAAGGTGCTATCATGGCCTCACATTGTTTGTTTCTCCTGACTAAGTGAGGGTGACTTACATAACCTATGATATGTGTATAACGCATTTATGAAGATGGATATTAACTGACACAATTTAAATTAAGTGCCTTCCTCAAGGACACATCAGCAGTATCCTAAGCGCCTGAGTTTGAACTGACAACCTCTGGATCATTAATCCATTTAGTGCTGGTGGGGGTTACAGCAGAGTAAACAGAAGGTCAGTGTCCTTTAGAACTGTTTGCTAAACAGCACTGCATGTTCAGATCAGGAATTCATCCACAGTGTTGAGACAATTACTAAGCTTGCAAACCATATGGTTTCGAAGACATCTAATAACAGTCTGCTGTTTGTTGTCTGGTTTTCAATGAAGGATAAAGTTTCAGCTTATAGGTTGAGGAATCGTTGATGTGCACTGGTGGGTACAATGAATATTATGTAAAAACAAAAGAAAAACCTGAATAAATATGCACAATGTGCCTCTAAATCTGATTACAATATCGAAACAGGTCGAAAGAACTCTTTCTGTAATTTTGCTCCCCACAAACTCAATCTCTTGCTTACTTTATCAGCAAACCCTACAAAATGTTTCTTTTTTTGGGAGGAGGGGATTAAAATACATTTTCTTTTTCATTTTCTCTGATTATTCTCCTCCTTTTATCTGCTGCTTTTATCCCCACGTAATTGATAATGTTTAAGTGTCTCTGGGCCCCCAAACTGTATAATTAGGACCTGTCACTTCCTCAGCAGAAGAGTAAACCAGGAGATGCTTCACTGTGTCACGTCCAGGAGAAAATCATAAGAATTTATATCGAGGAGGAGGTGGAGATGATATGTACAGAAGTCTTTCAATTTATTCTATGGCTTGCTCTCATCTGGGCTTAAGCAGCCACTTCTGAGGACGAACTCAGATCTTTAGGTACCTGTCTTGCCTCAGACTGGCTTGCTAGTTGATTAGCTGTTTCTAAAACCATTTATGTAAGCTTACAGCCTGAACTATTCTTATTCCATTTTTTAATCTCTACAAACGAATGCCGGCATGAATTATTCATGCAGCTGTATACAGTATTCTCCCTATTATTAACTGTGAGATAAAAATTTATATCTATCTGTGGAATAATTTAGTCAGCAAAGCAGCAGCTGAGTTGACACACAAGAAGTGTACATTCGAGCTAATCGCGGAAAATAAAAATTAATTTGGAGGAACTGGCAAGTGTCCATATGAAGTGCTCCGAACATTTACTCACAGGAATGGCTTCTTTGCTGTCAGATGTAGTACAGTGAAATGTTTACTTCAGTTGTGTCAGTCACTATATCACTATTCTGTGAAAAGTATTACAGCTATATTGTATAACCAAAAAATACCCACCAGTATTTACTGTTACTCAAAATCATTGTAAAGGACGGCCGGCCCTCAATGATTCTTTTCGATTTTAATTAACGGCACATAATAACATGTTGTGAGTGACTGGCATTTTTTGCTTAGAGACAGATATTACAGACACATGAAGTATTTGTCAGCCACTCTTTTACACTGTTGCCGAATACTTTTGATATTTTTGTAAAAGCTTTCACTCCATTTGTCCTTTGCCATGGCAGCCATGGAAAACCGAATCTGACACAGCATGTAAATAAACAGTTCCCTCAGCCAACAAACCCAATCTGTCAACCTGAATTTTGTGTCAAGTGTCAAGGCTTAGGGCAAAATTAAACCTTATGGATTGCAAGAGACTTGTGTCAGTTACTCTGTTGCACACTCCTTACTGCTAACATTAGTAAAAAAACTTTATTGATATAGGTCTTTTTAAAATGTCCATTACACTGCCATAAATATTTCCATTTACATAAGCAATTCTTCTTCTCTAGAGTTCTAAATCAGAGCATTTTCAACTCCTCCGAACAAAACAAGCTTTTCCTTATATATATTACCTAGACAAGGTCTGACTGCTCTGCTTGAGTAGGGGAGATTGCTTTGTTACTGACTGCGTGTAATAACATGACCACTTACCTATCTGTCATGTGACTTTCAACACACTGTCCTTTCTTATTTTAGACTATTACACAATCAATTTCTTAGATATGTCGAAAACTAAACCCGTTACTGTGTTGAAACAATCCATTAGGCAAATTTAAATGTAATTTGAATGATCTTGTCAGCGCAATATTTCTGAATGGAAAGCTTCCTCGTTTGAGTTCCATGGATGTAATGATGTCAGTCCTTCTCTTATTGCACCAATTCATATTTCCCATTATTTGTGAGTTCTGGATAATGTAATGAGTGTTTCTTAGAATTATATACTATAATGAACACAAAATATAAGGAGGATATATCTTACACCAGTTTGCTGTAGAGCTAAAGGGCAAAAATGGCTTATTTTTGTCTACTGGCTAAAGTAGCACAAGTAGTACGTCCTTTAATTCCTCAACTGTTCAAAAATGTAGCCATAATACTGTTGTAGTGGACTGTGCAAAGAACTCAAGTCACATTATTGATCATACCTATTGATCACATACTGTCACATGCCACACTTTATGGCATTGATGCCACTCCAGATATCCACAGACTGTAGGTGGCTAGCTGCTTCTGGCTATCTTGTTGTGAATTTAACGGTTGCATCTGGGAGCGAGACCGACTGAAAAACAATTCTGCATACTGATCAGCGCTCTCGGTTTGTCCTTGGTATCGAGGTATCAAAGCCAATGCAGTCAACTGAATAGTGTGGAGATTCTACTTTGTTCAGTCTGTCCCTACCTGCTGGGTATAGTAGCTAATGCTAGCTGGTCTGTAGATATAAGGAAAATACTGCCCTGAACTCATGCCAAAATGAATGTGATTAAGACAGCTGATATCCTAAGTCTAAATGCATCTTCACTCATACATTTGGTCCTTCACTGCTCAGAGCATGTTCTTTTCTGTTGAATAGCCCTTAGACTCTTTATTTATATGATTTATTAAACTACAATATGTCATTTATCCCCAACACTTACACATTTTGTTTGCAACTCTTGTACAGTGCTCTGTAGGTTGTATCATTTCACTGTCATTAAATTAATTTCCATCCATGTACTTAATTTGTTCATTATAGATTCACTTTCCCTGATAATTTATAATTTCCATGTAAAAATCTGGCTAATTTTACTTGTATCCCGGTTTATTTTGCATTGTAATAATGATGACACACATGTTAAAATGTGAACAACTCTTTGTGTGTCATAAAAATACCTCATAAGTGTTGATATCACCAGAACTTTAAATTTCTGTCAGTCAAGGTCAATATCCTTGTGATGTATTGGGTACAAGCAAGGAAAATTTGGTTCTGCTTCACTATAAACTTCTGATTGTAGAGCTTCTTTCTTACAATGATTTGCATTATACACCATGAAAATATTTCCTTATCACCGGAATCCATAAGATTCTCTTCTCCCGCAGCCCCTCTTAAAATTAAATCAACTATTTCTGCTCCCTCAAGGTGAATTTTTTTTGTTCCCAAGGTAGAAATACCCAGCTCATACTGTAGAGTGGAAATCATAAAAATCAGTTGCAGCCACAGAGACTGTAAACTTAACAATCTCTGAATGGCCACATTGGCCTGTCACAGAGAATATGGCTGTTTTTCAGGTGTTTGTTTTACATGTCAACACATCTGATGGGAAAATTGGAAAACAAGCCAAAATTTATTGTGAAAGCAGTGATTTCCAGGAGTGCAACTGTTTCAAGAACCACCTCCCACCCCTGCATTTTTGTGTTATGGAACATTGGCATCAGCATTAACACAACATAATAAAGCATCTGGCTCAGATATTCCCTTAAGTGAGCCAATACACGCCACTGAAGTCATTCAGCACAGCACCTGTTCCCAAATGCAGCCCTGCCTGTGATGGCAGATATGGAACACAACAGTGAGAATCAACCTAACAAAAACTGCACTGCATTTTTTTTTCTTTTGAACTTGTTAAATGGCCCTGAGGTGGCCATGAAAACAAAGATGACAGGATTATCCTCTCCAGGCTTTGAAAAGACTACCCATTAGCAACTGCACTGGCAAAAAACGAGGGTGAAAATTCTGAAATGAAAGCGACACTCTCACAGCGGAGAGAGGAAGGCAGCGGGGGCATTGTGTTGGAATCAAAGACAGTGCCTGGATTGAGGTTTGCGGCAGAAAGACAAGGCCCACACACTTTCACTGAAGACAACAGGATGTTTTAGAGATTCCAGAAAATACTGCAGAAGCTGGAGACTGATTGGCTGTGTCAGAAAAGTACTATTGTGGCACCTGACTGTGTCTCACACAATATAGTAAGAAAAAGTGTGTGTGTCAGCATGCACATTTTTACATGACAGAGGTATGGTAGCTACATACACTATATTATCTACCAATACATTTCATTTGTAGCTCCCAGGGCTGGATGCTAATTAGCTTGGAGCTGTAATCCCCCTTTTAATAATGCTAACTTGGTATAATAAAGAGGGGAACAGAGCCAGACTTCACTACACAGAACCTAGGTGAGGTTAATTTCATGTTCTGTAAAGCTTGCATGTACATTTGATGGAGTTTAAGAAGACAGTTAAAATATCACCTGAGGGAAATAATTGCCTTTTCCTTATCCAAGAGCTCCTGAATTAAATTGAAGCACATACAGTTTGGCTTTGAGACACCAGTAGACGAGCAGTGTAGCTCCTTCTTCTGTTTAGAAACTGGGCTAAAGTCTGTTTGTACACATAAAGACATTTAAGCAAACAAAGCCATGTGTCTTACTAAATGTTGATCAATCAGACCATGAAGTATGATGTAGGCCACAGCACCTCTTTGCCAAGAGTGGTATGAATGACTTGAGGAAACATAACTTGAGGCAGTAAATACACTTAGTGAAAAGCACAATTACCATTCTTATTGGAGGGTAAATATTGCATTACCACAAGGCTGGATGATTCTGTGGAAACACACAAATGGTGATACCAAAATTCACTGTAAAGGAAAGCCCCATCATTAATTGGGTTATCATTATATATAGAAATTAAAATTTTGTTGTTGTTTTTTTCAAATTAAAAAGCCATAGGAGCTTAGTTGCATAAAAAGCTTTCTCATTTTAATTTCTTTTTAAGAAATCACTATTGGTTATTTCTAGGGGTGGGAATCTTTTCAATTTGATTTGATTCTGAATATTGGTGTCGGAATTGATACTCGAATCAAAAAGATTCGTGATTCAATAAAAAGGAAAGGGGAGCGATACATTTTGGCTTTTACTCCAGTGCGCTGTGTGCCAAACCACTGTTTTCTGTCCTTTGCCCACTGAGCTGTAAATGAAACATAACTGACGGTTAAGCTAACTGGTTTTGATAAGGGTCATCGAAAGGTCGTGAGAGTACAAAGCTTTTTTATTTAAGTTAACTTCATTAACTTGGAGGCATCTTAGAGTCTACTGTCTCTATTAAATAATGAAATGAAAGTGTAATTTACTGACCAACATCGCTGGTTAAGTGTTTCTGTAAAAACAGAAGTTGATGTGTGTGTTGTGGAATAGAGGGAGGAAAAGGAAAAAAAGTGGAGCACTCTGCTGTGTTGTTGTTAAATGTTATCTGTCCAACAATGTGGAGTTCAGTTATTTTCTTCGTCCCACCAGAGTTGGTGGACATTTTGTAAAGTGTGTTTGTTGGTCAGCTGGCCTAGTTTGTTAATGCTGGAGTTCTGTTCTCCACTAACATTAGTCTGTAGGTGAGGTAGTATGAAGTATTCCAAAAATAATTATCTTTTGTCTTGCAAGGCTAATTATTGAGTCCTGACATCTAAGATGTGCCCAAACACTTCTTTGAAGATGAACTACAAGATTACACTAGTATGTGCATGCCATACATCGTCCAGGTGCTGCACTGTGCCCTCGCAGTTGACTGACCTCTATGTATACCCCTTACTCCTTAGTACTTCGTAGCAACAAAAATCTACTCCTGAGCTGCAGTTTTTTTTTTAAATGCAACATAACATTTTCTATCACTGCTTCAAAATGAAAGTTTTCACCAGCCAAAAATTGCAGTATAAGGATTTTATTGTCAAGCAACTAAATCTTCCTGTTGCCTTAGTAATCAGAATTAGCATCTACTAAGTCCTTGGTGTATGCAAATAGCTCATCAATGTATGAGCATTTTTCTTGCCATTTTGTCAACAGGTAAGTTTTTAAGTTTGATAAAAGAAGAAATAGCCACGGCGAGCTGATAACATGAAGAGGTGCATGCGACAGGCAGACAGCAAACCTCCAACACATTGCCAACAGCATTCAACGAAAAGCCTTCAAAACATATCAACATCATTGACTCTGATCATAGTTAGATTTTGTACTTATTTTATGCCAACAAAATTAACCACAGGAATAAGAGTAAAAAGCTTTTGTCAGTTGAATTTCCACAGAAGGAGAACTTCTACAGCAGATATAAATAAAATGATTCATAAATTTGTTGTAGAAAACGTGGTGGCTGAGAGAGATGAGGACAAAAATCGGACCTCAGTGTTTACTTTGTTAGCATGCAGGTCCCACTAACATCAGCCATAATAGAAAAGAGAGTAGACCTGCAGGCAGGTATTATCAGGGTCCAAGAACCCCGCACAATTCGCACCCCGGCAGTCAATCCAGGTGATGCAAGTCGGATGTGAAGGCCCACGGGGGCAATGTAAGTCTCAGGTAGAGAGCAGCACAGAGATTGGAAAACATTTCACCAAGGCTTGGAATGTTTCAGAGGGGTATTCCAGTGGGGTATTTCAGACGGCGTGGTTAATCTAGCATACTATAAACCTTGGAATTGGGGTTGAGTGAACCTATTGCAACATACCCCAAGTTCTATGTAGAATTATGACATAATTTCCTTTGTATGAGCGAGGCAAAGTGTCAAGCAGATCACACTTACAGCTTAAGAGTAGTTTTGCAAAAATTGTTTTAGCATATTTCATTATTTTGCTACAAAAGTGCCACCTAGTGGCTGGTGCGCTCATCTTTCAAAGAGCCTCAGTAGGGCATGATTAACCAGTGTACCATGTTTTGTGTTAATAGGAGCGATTGTTGCCAAGATATACAACACTTCCTGTTTTGACTGCAACCTGAGGGAAGTTGTTCCTTTATAACTATTATGAATTATCAAAATTCTTTTAATAACTTTTGATCATGAGAGTCTATAGATTCACAAGTTTCACACAGATCAGACTCACAGCCTGCAAAACTTTGAAAAAGTAAGTTTCGCATATTCTGCAATTTAGCGAAAACAAAATTATAGGCAGAAATGAGCATGACCTATAATCAGGAGATTCAGCTAAATTCATGGAACACGTGGATATAACATTTTTTAATGTGCGATGTACAATGAGGGAGTTACTCGTCAAAACGCACTTTGGCGTACGACATGTGCACCATTTCTATACCTCCCCTGAAAATTTAATGTACATAACTTTTGCAGCATATGCTGCCGTACCACTTTTACGCATGGAAGAAGAAAAATTAATAATTAAAAATAAAAACCTGAGTGATTACAATAGGGTTCCTAGCACAGGCTGTAATGGGAGCCATGCTGCTTTGCATGCGTGGCTGACTTTTTTGACATTTTGCTAGTGTATTTGTAACTTGTAATCCTGACAAGTGGTCACGTGGCGCTGTTCCAGTGTCAGCACTAGTAACATTAGATGAAAGCTGTGAGACACAAAACTATCACTAGCATTAACTATCCTGTTTGTTGAATGTTGATGCATAGTAAATAATGTTGGATTACTATTTCTTATTTCATGGGCTATTTTGGATTTTTGTGGTAATGCATATATAATAATAACAATAATAAGCCACAGCATTTGAATACTGATTTGGACGTCGATTACCATGACAATGGTAGAAGTTTGGAAGCTTTGGGGCAGTCGAGTGAGCCCTAGAGTAGACCAAATACTACAGACAGAACAAACAAAGTGCTGCGAGTACAAGGCACCTCATCCATTACTAGGTAGTAACTGATCGCTACTAGATTTGAATTGGTTTCTCACCTTTAGATGCAAATAAGGAACAGATAGTTGCAGAGAGAAAGAGAGAGATACTGTAGATAAAGATGTGGTGAAAGAGAAAGAGAGAGCCAGATGGAGACAGAGAAGTATGGAGAAATCAAAGTCCCATTAGGAAAAGCAAGTCTAAGTCTAAAATTAAATTATACTTATGAGTGGCAGTCTCACAGATCAGTTGATGAATTCGCTGTTTAACATTAGCACAGATTGAGTCAAAGCTTGACAGTCTATTAATGTCAAAGTTTTTTTCTATGATTAGATTAAATCATCTATCTTTCTTTCAGAAACTGTGCGTTCTGTTGTGGCTAAAATTAAATTAAAACAATTTAAATGAATAACAGAATCCTTTCATAACAGCTAGTTTAACCAGGTCCTGAATACACATTACTGCTTAACATACTATTTTACAATGGAGGTCGGAGGCCGTTACAATAACAGCACTAACCTTTGTGACTAATGATTGTGCTATGTTTTCCCATAATAAGTCAAGTGCTGAGGGGACTGTTTTAAATTCTACTTCAGAACACCAGACGTTGTTCTGTTTAACTGGATTATTCTACAGTAACAAACCATTTGTGCCATTTCTGCAATAGCAAAGAGTTAATACACTGTCATGAATGTACAATAAAGCTTTAGGCATCAAATAGGGGCATTTGTCATGGCTGCCTTTCATCAGCCACAAAGTTAACTGAAAAATTTTTCAGTAAACTATGCTTCAGTATTTAATCCTCACTGCAACGCCATATGGTATATTAGACCTACATTTACAGTGCATAACTTTGGACAATATTAATGAATCTCTCTCACAAATGAGACTTTTATTAATCTTTGTGCAGCATGACACTTCTGTTACCTTAACTCTTGACCCCACTGGAAACAAAAGGTAGCTTTATTCTCAGCGATACTGATTTGCTCTACTGCTTCTTTATCCATTTACTAATAATTACCAATGCAGACTCTCCAATTACTCGGCTCCAACACACATTTACAGATGACAGAGAGTGAGAGATACAGAAAAAAAAAAAACCTGCTCAGAGCGACTCCAATTAAAATTCTTTAGCTATGCCAACATAAAACCAAACAACTTATAACAATACATACTTCCTTTAGCCGCTGGAGCTCCTAATCAGTTGTGAGACCAGCCATCGTGAATATACTGTATGAGTGAGCTAATTGTAGTGCTAAAAAAGAGATTACAGTCAATATTTCTTTTTTAATTTGGAGAATTTCATTGATTGATGGTTGAAAACACTGAGAATATAATTATAAAGATGTTAGAGTAGTGAAAAATAAGTGTGTCTCATAAGACATGCTGATTATGTCTATTCCATTACTTTTCCAGAAAAGTAATGGAAATAAGTATAAGTTTGAAGGTTCAACGTGTAGTGGACAGCAATGTAAGCCAGCTTTTCTGTTCCTAACCTTGAAATCATGGTTCCCTGGAATGAAATTCATGCTTCTCCAATAGTAGGGTCTATGTAAAAGGGTGTGTGTAATCCCAAGATACAACACTAATGTTGAATTTTGTTAAAGGACAAGAAGACACCCTCTACAAGAGCTGAAATCCCTCTGGATTGTTTTAATTCACTGAAGGGCATCGCTGAGATAACCATGTGTCAACACTTCTAATTTATTATTCCCATAGGATCAAACTAATGTTTACCTGTGGTCTCTCCAGCCTCAACCCATGCTCACAAAGATCTTGCATTGAAGATAATAACATCAACCACTATCCAGAGGGAATATCTCCCATGATGATTCAGTTTCACGTATGCAGCTAAAACTCATTGGGAGTAGCTTTAAAACCATAAGAAACAGATAGTCAGTCTGTTTCTTGGATATTAGTCGGTTAAACTATTAGTAACATTTTATTAATGTACAACACTGGTTAACTGTTGCATCTAAGATGTTACGCAGCTGCCCGCCACTAACTGGGGATGCAGCCCCCGCAGATGGCAGTCCACCTCTCCTTACGCTAAAGCCTACATGTTCTAAACAAACAAGGTGGAAAGTGGAAAAGAAGATATCTCTTACAACCAGCGCACTTTGGCAAAATTTTGATCTAGAAAATTAAAATAAGGTTGTATGTAGGTTGTTTCAGAATAAACTGGCATTTAACTACTCAACAACAGCAATGCGTAACCACTTTCAGCACAAGAATGTGGATTTAACCTGCAAGGAAAGAAGGCTGCCGTTACTAGAAATGCTGGCGTTAGCCACACTAGGCAAATCAATATGACATGTAGCGTTTCCCATTGATTACCTCGAATGTAGTGGCTCGCCAGTCTAATTTTTCCTGCCACAGTTTCATAATGAACCGAAAATATTTTTACACTTTTCATAATAACATAAAAGAGAGACCTAACGTAATGTCTGGCGCTGTTGCTTGATTGTAGAGCTGTACGCAGTGCAGTGATTCGCTCAGCCACTCCCTCCTTGCCCAGCTCTCTCTCTCTGTCTCTCTCTCTCCCTCTCTCTCTCACAAACACATAGACAACGGACTGTGTATCACGGTTGAACTGGCCTGGTTGACTGTCCGGACGACCCAAATGCGCCCCACCCCCAACCTTGTCTAAATTTAAATTTCCTTTCCATTTGATCAACAGAGAAATTTGTTGTTAGGAGCATCCCTCATATATATACAGCCCTTATATATATACACAGATACATATACATATACACACACACACACACACACACACACACACACACACACACACACACACACACACACACACACATATATATACACACACACACACACATATATACACACACACACACACACACACACACACATATATACACACACATATACACACATCTACATATATATACACATATACATATATATACATAGATACATATATATATATATACACACACACACATATATATACACATATATACATATATACACATATACATACACATATACATACACACAGACACACACACACACATATATATATATATACACACACACACAAACACACACACACACACACACACACACACACACACACACACACACACACACACACACATATATATATATACGGAGATTTTTACTAATCATAAATGTCATCGCATGACAGCTTCATCTTCTCACTTGGACTGAACAAAGCTGAATTGCAGATATACACGCAGGAAATTTCACATTTCCCAGAAGCTTTCTAAAGGTTGAGGTGTTTTCCATGCTCAGCATACCAAGCAAAGTGTACCACCCCTGTGCCCGCACTCTTTGTTATAAAGCTTCACTATCACTCAGGCTTCAAACTCTGATGTCAGCAAGTTTTCTTCTATAACCTGCTGACATGAGAGGCATACACTTGCTGGTATATAACTTGGCTCAACCGAGGAGGCACAGATGAGATTACGAAATGTTGTCAGAGTAGCACAACTAATTATCATGAAACACAAGGAGATGCTAACTGATTGATTAAGGATTTTAATTGAAGGGGCTCTGAGGGATCATTTCAGGTCTCTGTAATGAATGACTGGAAGTTTTGGCATATGATTTGGAGCAGAAAAGGCTGCTGTACACTATTCAACATAAAAGCTGGTGAGAAGAAATAGAAACAGTGTTATTTCTGATGAAACCTACTGAAAATCAATGCACATGTCGATTTATCTGCTTAAATAGTCTACAAAAACTCCCAAGGCAAGTATTCACACTTATGTATAATCTACACATTTGTAAAAAGCAAGTGGACAAATCACAGCAAAATGCTCAATTTAAATTTTAAACTATTCCCTTGCCAATTTTTCAGTGATGTAAAAAAAAAAAAAGTCTCCCAGTAAAGTAGACTTGTTCTTCTGAAAAATTCTGTTTCAAGTAACTTCACTTGAAAATTGCCCATAAGATAACCTGTTATTGCCTCTCTACTCACTGTCTGTCAAGTTTAATTTTGAGGCCTTCAGCTTCCTCACAACACAAAAACACTCCTTTGTGATTCCTGTAGAATTATTGCAATTATGTGGATGCTCACAGCTGGGAAAGGGTAAAAGCATTTTCCACCACAAATCATTTTCCCTTTCCCCTATAATTGCAGTGATTATAAAAATATTAGAAAGATGCTTTAAAAGCTAGCATAACATCTATTTCCCTCGAAGGATTTACCTTGAGAAAGCATTTCCATTTAGGCTTTAATACAGCGGGGCACTAAATCACGTTAGTGCTAATTGAAATATATTAGAAATAGAAATGCTCAATTTTTAGAAAATATAATGGATTGATTAGCCTGGCAAATGATGACCATGAAGGCAATCCATTTGGAAATGGTTTACAGTATGCAAATCTGGTTTTTATTGTATGTTAGCGTCACTATATAGTTACAACATGAGGCTATAAAAATGGCATGTAACTAAAAAGCTCTGGCAGCATCCTAAAATTTGTTATGTACAGTAGGAAGCCAAAAAAAAGAGAGTTGCCTTATCTTCCAGCATAAGATTATATTTTCTGTATGTTCACATTAAAAAGACATGAGTGCACTTTTACACAAGTCTGACTGCATAACCTAGGCTAAACTGGTAATTTACAAAGACCATATGAATATCATGAGTAGTGTCCTTTTACATTGACTGGATATTTTTCACTTGAAACAACAGACTAAAAGGTTAATTTCTTATTATACCTTCTTATTATTTTTATTAAAATTGACTACAGGGTTTGTTTTAGATAACACTTATTTTCATAAAAAGCTTTGCAACTTTGTAAATTTTCATCTAAAAGAGATTAGGCTGCTTTCAGGAACGAGCTGAATGACAATTTAAAAAAAAAATCATGACAGGCTTTGAGTTTCAATTGGATACTGTGGAGGAGGTTAACTGGGGGTCTTAAAGCAGGCTGCCGTTATGAAAGCCTTCTTAGCCATTGCTCTAGCTTGTCACCTTGTCAGCTGATTTCCATCTGTACCAAAGCACATCTATTACAAATGGATGCCAGAGTAATGAATCTGATGAATACTTTAGTATAGCCAGCTTTCCTTGGGCAACAGGAGATAGGCCTCAATATGAGCAATATGCCTGTTTTCTACAGTTAAAAAGGAAAAGTCAGATTTTTTGACATAAGACGGTATGAGTTTTTCACCATTAGTAATATCTGTACATGGATACCTCCAGGAAGACCCTCCCCAACAACAACCCCACCTCAACGCCCATTGTTTTGCACCATGATAGTGTCTATTCACCAGGCAAAAAAATGAGGTCAAATGACGTGCCTAACACTTGATCCTGAGTGGAGACCATAATGAGCATAAGGACTGTGAAAGAGAGCAACATTGTGCTGACAGTAACTGATAATTTAAACATGTGGTGCAGCAAACAGATGAGAGGATTTTGGCATTTAATTAACAGTGACAGATTCAGATGTGCCCCCAGATGTGTCATAAGAGGTAAACCAGGTTTTCTCCTAAAATAAGTGCATGCAACTGCAGATCTCTGGCAGCTAACTGACATATTCAGAGCCCACAATATCTGCTACATCTCCAACCAAGCTGTTGGAGATGAAGTAATCTCGCATTTACTTTTTAACAGAACTGGTTGTGGCCTAATTAAAAAAGTGCTGAAATGCAGAAAGTGGACAGGATGCTTCTCAGCTATGGATATGGTCTGTGTTACGGAGATAGTCAACAATTCCTCCTTTAAATTGTGTCCTGTGGAGTTTGAACAGTCATTTAATATTCCTCTGTTCTGTTTTACCAGCATCTGTGCTAGGGTTGGGGCACCAAGCCATTTAAGCTAGATGTTGTCTCTGGCACAAGTGCTTATAGTAAATGTCAAGACCTTTCAGAGCCATAATAATGACACAGTTGAGGAAAATGATACATGGCCCCATTTTCGTCCTGGATAAGGCTAGAAAACACAGCTCCAGCACAATCACGTAGAGCCAGAAAAGATTTTCATCACCTGGACTGTTGACATGAGGCAATGATTTTAGATTTATACGAATACCAGACTTTCAAACTAGTGACAGGTCAATTTTACACCATTACAGAGACTAAGGCCTATGGTGCAGACCTAAATAACAAACATAAGCTAGGATCATTGTCTTAGTCTTGCTGTGTACAGCCTTGCTCCTATTTATTTGCACTGTTCCTATTTTCTGCCTTTGCAGAATGTAAAATGTCAGTGTATCTAAATCTCACCACATCATACATATTTCACTGGGAAAATAGAAATACAGCCATTGATGGACAAAGCACAGAACTCCAAGATAAAAAAAATAAAACATACTGCAAGAATAGTACTGCAAATGGTAACTGCATGGTAGCAGCCCTTTGCTCAAGATTTCAGTCTGCTCGGACTAAATTTACAGACACTGCTTATCCATGTGGAAGAGGCTGCCACTGATACCGTGTGTTTCCTGACAACATAGGGAACTGCCTTTTCACCTTGCTGTTCCCCTTAAATTCATAGCCAGATGAGTCATTTACTGGTAAGAGTCAAAGTTTACTCAACTGAATCCAAATAACAAGGAACCTGTAACAGGACAGGGACTATAAGGGATGTGAAGCTCCTCTAAACAGTGTGCTCCCTATGGAACCTCACAGATTTCCAGTATGTAAAAAAAATGTAGCATACAGTATGTGCACAACCTGAACATACCCATGTAAGACACTTTAAGCAGTGGCACAACTCATTTACAATACAAGGGCCTTTTGTTAGAGGCTGAAAATGGCTGAGCTTTTAGGTAATCCAACAAGATTAAAAGGGTGATGATACACATGTGAACCATTCTTCATCTTCAAGAAGCTCAAATCATTTAATTGACCTGGACCCACTGTCCAACATGAATCAAGGCAGCAATAATGCAGCGCTAAGAATTGAAGAGGTAGGGGAAATGAACATATGAGTGCAGACGCATCTCTCGGAAGCTACTCCATAATTCAAATTCAGTGACTAATTGCGTGCAACTAGGTTTGTCAGTATTTGAGAATGCCCACATTTTTTAGCCAGCAATTATCTTTGGGGCACAGCAAAATTGCCCTCTAATAGTCAGGGGTCCTGACAACAATGAAGCTCAACAAATAGGCGCTGTTTTCTGCACTTAAAAGAAATGGTTCATGCTTTGATGCCTGGTTCTCAAAACCAATGAAAAATACAGAAAGGAGGAAAACAGATAGAGCCATGGTTGCTTGTGGTTTGAGAAAATGACTCTGCCAAGACAGAGTAGGCCTTTGTCATCATTTTGGTGATGAAAGTGTTTAGCAGTTAGATGCAAAGCAGAGAAGCAAGTAGAGTTGTTTAAGAGGTTTACAATCTCTATTAGGGTCAACAGGTCCATTTCCTAGATTTCTAGATGGCATGGAGTGAGGTGATGACCCACTTGTGGAGAGTGTTGCCTTATTCAGGAGGTTGAAGGCAACTTGTTTATTAAGCTGATTCATAGCACAGGGATAATCTCTGGTCCAAAAAACCATCAGCTTCTGCCAGTGATCACAGCCACACAGGGAATTAGACACTCTGTCTAAAGAGACAGTCAGAGGTGTAAATCTCTTTGACGGGACGGCCCTTGGGCATGGAGGGAACATGGTAAAAATAGTGAGTACCCCTCAGCTGCTGTCAAGGTAATTCTGTGATGAGCACCAATACATCCTCATAATAAGACACCCATCTCCATACAGCCACTGATGATGACCTTATGTCACAGAAACAATTCAGCTCTTCGACAATAAAGTATGAAACAATGACTAAATGCCAAGCTTAGTGGAACTTTCGACAGTTAGCTGCTCTGTATTCAGGTCCACACCCAGCATCTCTCAGAGTCAACATCCACAGAATTCATATTGAAATAGGGCATGCCTGCCCCTTCAGCCTTTTTCTCAGAGCCATCAAAACGGATATTTGATATTTTACTATATTTGATATTGATACTATAACAAGATATTATCAGAGTCCTCCAAAGATTTTGCATTTTTTCTCTCCTGTGTTTTGTGTACATCGAAGAGTTCTGAATTTTATGAAACCACACAGATTTGTGTAATTGAGATTACAAGATTAAGATTTTAGTCTGTCTAAAACTTCTGCATTGAATCATCTTTTTATCTTTTAGTTAAACTATAGGCTATTTTGGGGGGCACTATTTTGATGATGTTTTGGATTTTATGCTGAAATAAAGAATATAATGTTGATGGCACAAACTGCTTAGTGCACTGGTCCAAACCACGCCCATGCCAGTTATTTTAGTCCTTAATGGGCAGCTACCTGTGCAGCAGGCATCGTAGCCTACGTGATGGAGGGAGGATGGGGGAGATATTGCAATAACTCGGTTGCTGATCAACAGCGACCACACATACACGCTTCTGCTTCGTTTTGAAACTGCGACATCACATTGTGCATACAGCAAAATTTGACGAACAGCACTCAAAATAGCACGTATAGCTCTATTTTAATCATATATGTTATTGAGCTCCTTGCTTAGCACCCATGGCGTTTGCAAGGGTGAGAATCAACGAACATAATGTAATCAAATTACATAAGCGATTGGCTGGGGTAGGCTAATGTGGTAACTCCGGCGATACCGTCCCATTTACGAGGAGCTATTAAATCAAACACAACCAAAAATAACATATCTGTTGGCCGATGAACTCAAAGGGGAAAGTATCTTAGAAAACTTTGCTGTTTCCTGTCGAGCTACACTTTTCACAAGAGCAGCGTCCTTCGTAGCGGCCGCTGCACTGACCTCCCCCCTGTCAGGCGAAGACGAGGACGGGATGGAGGGAAAAATGACCTATTGTGTGTTTACCGCAGGCGCTGAATTACATCCCCCCCTACGTCTAAAGTAGTAAACAGACATCTTTAAAACGATGAACTGGTGGTAAAGAGTGTGTGCGGTCGAGTCTTCAGCTTCGGAGAACTCCCGACAGGGAGTGAGAGTGTGAGCGGGAGAAAGTGAAGTTGTGTTAGCCTGTTTTACCTCAGTAGAGCCGTGTCGCCTTGCCTGCTGACCACACTTTCAACCGAGGAATAGTCCAGAGTTTGTCCGGCGGGCAAACAGGACGGCAGAAAGCAGCACAGGCTGAGAATTATCGCAGTAAGCCACTGACCAGAGACACAAGCATCCTGCACCGCAATCATTATGTCCATCGCAGCTGTATATTGTTGTCCCTTTTCCCAAGTCTTCGTGATGCTAAAAACACGGGGGTTAGCCTAAAAAAAAAATTGAAAACCTTGACGAGAACGACGCTTTATTTCCACACTTTTCCTCCTCGGAGCCCCGTAAAGAAATGGTCCGCCGTATAGTTTCCCAGGTTCGTTCTGCTGGATGTGGAGCCCACTGCTGTGCGGGGAGGTGTACTCTCCAGTGGCTTGCACACCATCTAGTGAGGAAATGCGATGTAAAATGGGAGCAGACCTAGAAGCAGACAACCCCCAGGCTCTGATCCTGTTGCCATGCGGCCGTTTCCCGGGCAACCCGTTCCCAGTGGCTCGTGATGGAGCAGTAAAACCGGTAGGTATTGATACAACCCAGGAGCAATTAAATATATCGACTGGAGAACCAGCCCCTATTTAATCGACATAAGGAAATGAGCAATCTGAGCACTGATGGTTACGCGGGTGTATCCCGCAAGAAAACTCCGGGAAAGATTTTAGTCTCATACTATATAGACATCAGAGACAACTCATATACAAAGGTAGCATCGTTTCATATCGTCACTTACGCATGTAAAGATATATGTAATTTTATTTAAAAAAAGAAAAAGAAAAAAAGAAACACGTTCAGAAAAATCCACAAAATACGATGAAGACATAAGTCTCCTTTGGGAGCTCTGAGGGATATTTTATATTGTTTCATTAAGGGAAGTAAACTGCAATAAGCATGTGGGAGCGCTCTCTCTCCCTCTCTCAGACACACAGGGGACTTACAAAGTTTGTTTTAGCGCAGTAGCCCCCTTCATTATGCTGCTCTAAGCCTTTTGACTTAGCCTACATACAGTAATACTTCACAGTCTGCACAGCCGTAGCCATGGAAATGACATACATTTCTCTGAGGTGACAGTTTGGCGTGGTGCCACTGAGTTACTGCGGATGGCACATGGCTTGCCATGAACACAACATTAGCAAAATCCAAAATATCCCAATGGATATTTCATAGAATAGCAACAAAAAAAACATTAAACCAAGCAGTCAGCTTTTGTCATCATTTCAGAAAACATGTGCTTAGAAATATTGCAGATTTTAATTCTAATTTGGTGATTAGTATTCAAGTAAAGTTTTTAAGTAACAGCTGTTACTCAGTGTAAGTATTCCTTATTGTTATGTTTCATCCATGCAGCCATTATTGTTTCAGTGTTTTTATTTGCTGTTTTATTGCTGATTTTATTTTCTAGTTCTGAGTTTATATCCTACATATAATGTACTCTATTCTTTTTCTTCTGAATCCTATAAAACACGTTCCCTTGCTGAATTGCTATACTGTTTTTATTCATTTCCCCAAGGGGGCTCAATACAGTTTCATGATATCTTATCTTAAAATCGTATCTCACAGACCACAGAGCCAAGATCGCAGTCTTTGATGTTATCAAGATGCACTGTCTGGAGCTGCTCCATTGAAATTAGATGGGGTGACTGTGAACACTTGAAAGGTTTGCTTCAGTTTTTACACCGATACAAGCTTTATACTATTTCCTTGCCTTTTGTTTAAAATCAAGAAAGCAGCCTTGATCTTCCATAAAATCATTCTGGGTTCTGTGAGAGCTCCCTTTTCATCTTTGGTTATTATCTACCTGAGGAGATAAATTGTTTTGTCACAGTGGTAAGGGAGAGTAGGACTTGGGACACGTTTCTATTTGCGGGGCTAGCTGCGATAGAGAGCCAGAAAACTGGTTTCCAGAGGTGACAAGGGACATTTAGCCGTGTTGGAAATGAGTCAACAACCAATGTTCCATGACAAGCAGCATTAAAGGGGGGGAGTGAAAAGTTCATCTTGTCACAAACACATTTCTAATTTGCATAACTGAAGCTCCCTCTACTGTTAATAACTGTGATAATACCATCAAGACAAATTCTTATACTGTGGTTTTGTGGCAGAGTGGTTCTTGGGCTGAAATAGGAAGATATTTTCCATCATTCTCTTGTCAGTCACAACGTTGATTTTTTTTTTTTTTTTTTAATTTTCTCTGAGCCCTTCAAATTACCTCAGAAAATGTACCTTCCCATGCATGAAAGCTATAATTACAATGACGCAATTTAGTGTTAGTGCACTGTGCAGAGGGGGGAGAAGAGTGGCAGCCTTTAATATTCAACTCATAATAACCTCAGGAATTATGAACAAGATGACAGAGATCAGGCATTGGAATATCACGACATCTGAGCTGTTTTGAGTAATGGATACCTCAAACGTTTCTTAAGAGTTTTTCATTACCAGCCATCTTTTTTATAATCAGAGTGAAATCAATGCAAGCGATTGGCTTTAATGGTGAGTGAATGACTTGACACATACAAAAAATTGACAAGTTTTCTCAGGACGACATGTTTCCCTGATAGATACAAATATATTCTATTTCAGCATCTTTATAAGTGTAGCCCAAGAAGAATGGACTTGTTTTTGTGTCTGTTGGACTGGTTATGGAGACTATCTGCAGCACTAAGACTGTGGTTATTGTCTTAATTGTATGCTAATAATGCAGCAGAAAACACCGAAGCATATGCTGCCTTATTTCTGTTCTGAGTAAATGATGAACCCGAACTAAAAAGCCTCAGCAAAGAACCTTTATTGCTTTTTTGCAATCTTATTGCATGTTGTCACACTATTTTGTTCAGATACATTTGGCTTTGCACACACTACCAACCTCAGTTTATGGGCCTAATTTAACAGGAGTAATGCAACGTATTGAAAGCTATTGTTTCCTGAAGTAGTTAAGTGCATGGTCATTTTTCTGTAATAGTGATTTGCTTGGCTGTTATGATAATGGTTGACATCCAACAGGGAAGCGCGCCAATCAATCACAACAAACATTAAACACAAATGCTGAGTAGTTCTATTAAATACATCCCTGCAGCCTGGGTTCATAATAAGAAAGATCAATGAGGGAAAATGTAAAGATAATTGATCTCACATTCAAAGGATCCATGTTTTAATCCCAGATTTACTCTATGGAGGCTGTATTTTAATCAGTTAAATAATTATAATTCTTGATGTAGAACAACCTCTCAACTCCAGTTTTAAAATTTAAACAGTCTAATTTATTTTTTACATAGTAAATTTGCATTACTGGCTTGTGTAACTTTTAGTAAGATGATATTATACATTAAAATACTGTATATAGTCTCTGTAAATTCGCTAACCAAATGAATTATTCATTCTCATTTTGTTTGACATCCTCTGGTTTTAGGCAGAAAAATCTTCATTTTTAGGTGGAAAACTTCTACACTTCTAGACCTCAACCAAATGTACAAAACGATAAATATCAACATGTCTTCACAGGAGTGAAACAGAGGGCGTTGAAACTCTTCTTATCAGCAGCTACTGCCGGTTATGAGGTTGCAGTGCAGTGAGTCTCTTCCTGCACCGATGCCTCTGAAAATAAAGGCAAAAGGCTCCAGGCCACATCAATTTAAAAGAAAAATTAAAATCGGTAGACATTGTCACACACGCAACAGACATTTCAATAACGGAGTATAAAGTGTTTTGAAGTGTAAAAATTCACCTGCAACACAAAGATGGTTTGATAAATGTTTGAGAGCAGGGTGTGGGATGGCTTCTAAGCCTCCTGGAAGCTGTTATACGTGATGTTAACCGAAGAGCAGAGAACTACAGTAAAATGTTTACTATATGTGTCCGCCTGCAAATTCAAAGACTATACCATCCCAGCTATATCATTCAGCTTTCCAAAGAGGCTGACCAGACTTTCCTGGAAGTACAAAACAAGAAAACCTAAATTCCCTTGCTTTTGCCCTGAGTTCTTCACAAAAGAAATTCCATTATGGTATAGTTCAGCAACTTTCACTTGTCTTCGCAGAGAGTAATGTATTACATTTCTCAAACTGTACCTTACTGTCAAAGTCCAAATGCACATTTATAACTTAGATATAGTGGACAAAACGAATTTTGAATGAACTATGGAGTTTGATATATGTAGCCCTCAAGCAGTGATTTATTTTGAGCCTTTTCTTTCTTTGCTTTTCCTGCACTGCTCAAGTGGGAAAAAACCTACAGCCCTCATGAGTCATAACTGATTTGTACTTTCAGACAGCACCTACCACATTTCATACATGGTGAACAGTTCAAAAAGCTCTCCTGAGTCATTAAATATAGCAAGAAACAGATCTTTTAGCCTCAAGAGTGGCATTTACAATGACCTCTCTCCAGGCTCTGCAGCACAGACAGACAAGCAAAATTAAAATTGTGAAAAGTTCATCTTTTCACAAAATATGTTGAGAATAGGCCACAATGAAACATTACTGACATCTTTTTCAGGACAAACTGTAGTTTGTTGTTAATTCTCATCACTTAAATGTGGAGCAGCTGTTTGAAACAGTTGAGTGCCCAGTTGGCAGGATGCAGAGTGGTCCGTGGTGTACCAAGTACGCTTTAGGCTACCTAATAATGAGACTCTGGGAACCAACAGCGGATGAAGCCACATATAAACCCTGCATAATACTAAACTGATAATTTACTGATCATAAGCAGTCAGATGTTTTATTTCTAAGAATACATTACAACAATTTGTACTTGTAATGTCACTAGTATTAAATATACAAAAATGACTTTATAATATACAACTGTAAGGCTGACTAACAGTAGGTCTATCAGAATGTTTTGTTTTGTTCTGTTTTTTTTTTTTTTTTTTTTTGCTGATAACAGATGTCTGCTACAGCTGGAAACAAGGTTGATGAGACTGGACTTGGGGTTTAGAAAAAACCCGCACAATGATCCATAATAGAAATAGAAAATGGAAATAGAATAACCTCTGTAGAGCTGACGGGCGCAGCAAAATTGGGTGGTAATTATGTTAGGGTTCGTCACTGCAAGCGACCCCTTTTACATTATTTATAGTCACTGATCCATTGTTATTGTGAAAAATGTTGATTAGCAGAATCTGACACAATGACTGGCAGGCAGAGTTCTTCCTAAAACATTTTTTATAATAAAAATATATTTTTTTGTCACTTTTACTCTTTGATAGACGCATATTTTTTTCTGTTGTTGTATTCCATCTAACTGAATTTATTTACTGTAGTGAACAATGTTCTTTGTTTGCATAGCAGTGTAAATCATCTAAGAACCCCACTGTGTGGGAAAGAAAGTGTAACGCTGCCTTCCTACTCCCTAGGTTTTCTTTTTTTATGTTTCCGCTCAAACACCAGCCACAGGCAAAGCAGCAGCTCCTGTTTGTTTTCTTTGATTGTGTGAGCTAGCATAGCAAAGCCCCCCTTCTCTGTAACACCGGATAAATGTTGAGCATCTGTGATTAAACATTTTGAACCGCCTTTTCTTCCAAGAAACCTTTTTAACGATATGTCAGAATAAAATCAGTTGCAATATTTCTTGTGCTGAATACTCAGATTTTAAAACAATGTGTACTTTTCATAAACTGATCTGACTCGCCAGTGGATTCTCAGAAGTTAAAACCACAAATTAAATGGATGTAAAGAAAGATTTAGCGCAGCTCTGGCGTTGCATCTCGTTTCATTATCAAGCCAGAACTGCAAATGACATTGTAATATTGCTTATGTTATGATATATCCCCTTTTTACTTGACTCTGCTCCTTGATTTCTGCCCTAATTATCCACCTCACTCGTTCTATCATGAAAATATGATTCATACAGTATGCCCTTCACTTAGAGGCTGCAGTAAGCTCTGCCAGTGAACTGTGTGTTGTCGTAAATCTTTGGTTGCTGATACGAGGTCAATTCAAAAGCCTAAATTAGTTAAAGCAACTTGTAAGACGCTGCAATGTACAGGACCTGGTCTGCTGGTTTGTGTCATTTCCTGATTAAAAAAAAGAAAATCTTTTAGTCGTCTATCAAGCTGCTTTGAGCTGAATGACTGGAGAGAAAATGACTCATACAGAGAGAAGTTTTAGCTGACCAATCACCTAGAAAGTACTTGTATTGGATGCTGCAGTATCACTGAATGGATGTTGCCCAACTATGGTGAGCACTTTTCAGACAACAAATGTGTTGGTGATTGTTTTACAAAAGCTATAACAACTTAGAGAATATTCTTTACTGTTATTCTGCTGCTAGTGCTGACAGGATAATCAGCCCTCCTTTGTATGGTGCCTTTCATGTTACCATTTTAGTTATAATCACAAGGAAGAAGGTCTTTTCAGGTACTATATTAATCCTCTAATTTAGAAGCATTGGGCATCTAATGAATAGTTTTAATTTTGCCAGCTATGTCTAGATTTCAGTCTTAGTCCTGAGATTAAAAATCCACGTTGGTCATATTTACTCAACCTCATCCTTTTTACTTTTAGTATATTTCTGGTTGCCTAGAAGTCTCTTTTTAATCATCAGAAGAGCAGTTGACATAATTGTTGTCAACATTTTAGTTTAGTCAAAAATCATGACTGAGCATTTTAGTCAACCTTCAGCAAACAGCTGTCAAATATTAAAATGAAATTAAGCCACAAAATGACAGGTTGCATGATTAAGTATGCAGCTTTGCGGAGAGGGTGTCTGGTCTGATGGTATTAATTGAACCAATACATCCAGACATATAAACAGATTTTCTAAAAATGTGTTTTCACTTTGTCCTTACAGCTTATTGAGTGTAGATTAATGGGCAACATTTTTTTCCAATTTCTTGCAATTTTTTTCCATTTGAATTTAAATCTGCAATACTTTCTGAAGCCACTGTATTCTTTGCCCGTATCACGCTTTCTGTAGTCACTTGGAGAATACAACAGACTAGCTCTTTGCTGGGCGTTTCCATGATGGAAGGTGCCACCCCTGGGTGTCTGCAAGAAGTCAGATGCTGGTTGTCAACACCTAACAATACTGGGCCAGAATCCATGTGTGACTAGAAAAAAAAAGCAGTCGCTTCAGCAAAAGCGAGCACAAACCCCATTTAATTCCAAACTTTATCCTTGTAATGCATCTTTTGTATGCATCATTCCTTAACGTTTCAGCTGAGAAAGGTACAGTATACAGTATGTGCACTGGATTTGATTGTCACTCACCACTTTTCGTTATCATCTCTATTTCGAATACATCCCTGACCTTGTCTGTGACCAAAACAGCAGTGTAACATCGCAATCGTCTTCTGCCGTGGGCTGCAGCAGAGGAGTCTTTGACTGGAGCATGTACAGCCTGGAGGCAATATTAATATTGCACCTAGCAACCCTAGCAGCAGTTGACTCTTTTATGGAGAAAACTTTGACTCAACAGGGTTTTCTTCTCTTCATTGCCATCTGGATAGCTCTGCTTTAATGTTTTGACTCATCCCAAACTCCTTGGTGCAGTCGTTGAAGAGTCAGCTGAGGAGAACACCTGTGGAATACGCCACTATACCTTCACTGAGACTGAAATTGTTGTCTCATTGTAACAAGAGGAAGGGAGTCTTTCAAAGGAAACTTGTTTGAAGACTGTCCCTAAAAAAAAAAAAAAAAAAAAATACCTTTTGGAGATGTTTGTTTAGAATTTCTTTGGGTTTCTTCCAAGGTAAATGTAGGCATCATGAAATTACTACCGAAATTCACCATGAGGAAACTTACATGCAAATCACAGCAGATAAGTAAATGCTCATACCAATTTAACCATTTTCCCGCACGAATCTTAACCTGCAAATGCCATAAATTTAAAAAAAACGCGGTTCTTATCTTGTTCGCTTCAAATATTACAAAAACATTTCTTCAGTTTATGTGTTTTAAATAACATCTTGTGCAACAAAATAGCTTAAATGTCACCAAACAAATTTAATTTGTTGGAAATTAATCTTAGCACCTGGATAGATTTGGCCTTTTAAGGTATTCCAAACAACAACCAAGGTTATTAAAGATCACTTAATCACTTAATATGTAGCCCTTTTTAAAGGGGTATCAGCTAAGGTTGAAACAGTTGTATTCAGCTCATGAATATCATTATTACATAGATTATTACAATGACGAGGACCAAATCTATAGTTTCCAAGCCATTAGAAAAAAAATAATATTAATGGTAGTAATAATGTCGATGGAAGTCAGCTTTATCTGTGAATATTTCAATGAAAAATGACAATGATAAGAGAAGCTATGTTTAAATACAGCATGTGCAGTGAGTGAAATGAGGGAGAGAAAATATTATCACCAACGGTGATTTTTCTCATTCAGACCAGACAGCAAAAGATAACTCTTGCATAATAGAGCTTAGGGTGAATCTATCTAATGTAGCATGTATGGTATTGAAATTCATATTTCTTAAAATAGATGTCATTTTATGTTAGATTGAGCTGATGACCGAAGCTCTATGTTTTCCAGTAGCTTTAACTAGATCTGAATTCTTGATGACTCTGACATGCAAATGTACACGTCTTCAAAACAAGTGCCCCTTGACTGGTTTCACAATTCACTCCGCCTTTTGGCTTCAGTCTCACCCCTTTGAATGTGGACCTCGAAAAATGCATTGGATACAGGGGGAGAGCGCCGAGCTGCAGTCCTATTGGGTACAAAAGCATGACCTTCACACCAGAAGACAGGAAGTTAATTTTACATCTCATTGAGAGTTCAGTTTTAGAGCTGTGTGGCTCCCCTGCAGACAGCTGTCATGGAAAACTGGGATCTTCATAGCAGGGTTTAATCTGTCTGACCTTCTGGCACAGAGAAATAGATTACCTACCACACCTCCAGAGCCTCCGCTCTAACTACCTGCATTGCCTTATGCATACCAAAAAGGACATCTGACTGGCTGCTCATTAGTGGCTTTATGTACATCATTAGAGGTATTTTGTATTTTATCAGTAAGAGGAACAATGAGGTCCATCTGTTTTCTTAAAAAACAAGTCCATTTGATTATTGGATGAGCTTGTGTGCATCTTAACAATTGCTAATCAAGTCAAAATAAGCAGAAGGACTCCTCTGTGTTCATCTGAAAAGGGGGTATGACTACACATGGTTGTTTACTGTGTGGGTTCGTCTCCTGCTCTTTCATACATTTCATCAGCAGAAAAGAGAGTTTTCCTCCCCAAAATTCCTTGGACAATTATGAATAAAATATCCAATTACAGGCACGAAATAATATTTCAGTGGATTACTACCAACAGCTTCTGCAAATAAATGTGAAAAAACAAGCAGATTTAATAAAAAAGGCTATAATTAAATAAAAAAGCTATCACCTTGTGTACCCAGAATGACAAAGGACCATCAACGTCCTACTCATTAACAGATGAATGAATGTTTAGGGGAATAAGGAAAGAACAAATGAATTGAATAAATAGCTCAGGAAACACTAATGCTTTGACTTCTTTTTTCTTGCCCACGAGAATCTCACAAATTCAACCTCAGGAGGACACTGGATGTGTCACATTTTACCTTGAATTGGCTAGATTGGAAGATTCAGCAAGAAATAATGAGAAGCGATATGCCAAAGCTTTGCCTGAGATGAAAAGCTTGAGGGTATCATGACTGCTCTAAAAAGTGCAGAGCAGACTCCCGTTTGGATGAGCCTTATATTCACGGCAAGCATATAAAATACAATTTATTTGACTGCCACCAGCCCCCATGTGTGCTTTATTGGAAGGCTGACCCTGACTTGACCAAAGACAAACAAAGCCACAGTATGTTGTTCACCCCTTGCATCTAAATACAAAGAGGAATGAAACAAGCCATTATAGTTTTATTCCTCCTATACAGCAAAACTTGTCTTTTTATACCCCGTGTGTTTACCCTTTTCTTGAGGGTGATATAATTCCTCAGGCCATTTTGCAGCAAAACTAAGCGAGCGATAGAACAGGGACATTGAAACACAACAACATGAATAACTTTCCCTACTGGAGAGATCCAAGCGACTGTGTTACCAGCTTTGCTCTGTGGTCACAAATGTAGTTTTCACGTTGTTTTGACTCTGGCAAAAGCTTGAGTTCCTCTTTCATTTCCCCACGGCTGTCAACCCCAGCAACCCTCAGCGGGATGGCGAGGATAGAGGTGAACGTGTCAGTGTGAAATGAAATGCTCTCTATCTCCTGTGAGAGGTCCCTGCTCTATGTGGCCCGCCAGTCAAGGAGAAATAATTTTGCGGGGTACAAGGATTTGTGAGGCAGCTTGTGTGAAAACATGGACATCTGATTGTGAGGTGAAATCATGTCAGCGCACTGAGAAGAGATTGGTGAAAACCTGTTCAAGTGTAGTTAGCTAATCGTTCAATCTGCCTTCGTGTGTGATTGTGCACCAGATTAGATCGGCAAACCTCGATCACTGATAGTAGATGAGGCCTATTCCATGAAGAATGTGACTGAGGCAACCTGTGTGGCATGCTCCTAAAATGAACATCAAGCTCCGTGAGAGGAGACGGTGAGATTTAATGAGGTTGTTAAATGACTGGAATCATTGCTCCTGGTGAAACTAACTTTAATTGCTTTCTTTTAGATCAGATATACCTAAACTCTCCTCACCTGATACTTGAAATATTCAAATTTAGAGCTTCAAGATATTTTTTATTCACTCATTCAAAATGTACCTGTTCTGGGGTCCTATCTAGTGTAACATGACACTAACACTGTCAGGGAAAGGGTTATTATTGTTACTGGGTTACTGTTGCAAACTTTACATTCTTGCACCTAAAGTTTGAGCAGATTATAAAGATGACAGTTGCAAATTAATTTTTTTATTTTTTTTTATTATTTGTTTTTTATTATTATTTAGCTATCTATTTAAGCTAATGTTAGGTTCATGAGTTGATTGAAAACATTATCTCTGACTTTTCAGTGTTTCCCACCTGACTTGTTTTTTAAAAAAGTACCCTAAAAGGGTCCTAAGTATATATATACTTGAGGGCTACATACATGGATATCAAGCCAAAAGACTGAGGCTAAAGTTTAATGTTCCAGGGAAACAAGGAAGCATCATTAACCAGTCTGTGATCCTTGTAGAAGACAGGGAAATAAAGATACATGGCGTTATATTGTATTGCATTGTAGAGTTGAACAGTCAGAGAATTATAATAATGATAAGGAAAATATTATTGTCATAATGTTATTTTTTAACGTAACCCCGGCTGGCTACTTGGCTTGTATACTGTTCCTCTGTTTCAAGCGGGGCTGCTGGAGTGTAACCTTGCTCCAATCCGATAAAGAGTGGGACAAGGCTGCTAACAATGTTTGTCTTGTGTCCTTTCTCTTCCCCCCCCCCCAACATAACCTGTAACTCCACAAAACAATGAAGTTAGTTAACGATGTGCCCTTTGGCCTTGGAAGTAATGCTCAGTTACTACTGTAGGTAGTAACTGCCAACGATAACCGCTTACTTTGGAGCAGATAAACACATCGTTTATTCCAGTTCTTACACTTTGAATCATGTGTTGTTGGTTTTGTCAAGGTTTAAAAAAAAAAAGACTACGCTTTCTAACTCTTTAAATGCTGAGGAATATTCTTACTAAAGCCCCATACACACTAAAGCTTGTGGAGAAATCTGAAGCTGTCATGCATACTTATGTTTGCTAAGCCATGATTGTACAATTGCTTTCTGAGGAAGGGATTTAGTGAAAAGTTCATTCTCTCCGGGACACAATTGTTAAAACTGAATGTGCTTTTTCTTGTTTGGCATCAATTGATCCCATCAGATGACCAAAGTCTGAGTAATTCCCTAATTTGTAAAGATATAAAGACCTACCAAGTGGTGATGATTTGGATATTTTGCGAATGCCATACTAATTACATAATCACACTCTGCATAGAGGTCATCAGCATTCACATGCACAACTTTCACAGCCGTGTCTTTTAAAGCGACCATTTCCAAAGTCGTGTCTGTACATTTTTTAATAATTACCTGACAATAACCTTTTAGTTCATCTGAAATACACTGCCTCTATTAGTAGTAATTTAGTAAAAAAATGTAACGTAAAGTTCTCAATAAGTCTGTAAGAGTAGATGCCACTTTTTTCAAACGTCTCCAGATATCACGTTTTAGAAAATACATTAACTCTTCAATCGCATGCTTTGTTACAGGTTTCACACTGAAGTTACTCTGTATTCTGAAAACAGTCAAGAGCTCCAATTTTCTTCTTCAACTGGAAAGTTAGTTTCGCAGTCTGACCACACACATTATTGCTGAAATAAGGAGCCTCCTTATCTGAATGCACGCTGCTTCTTGATACCATTATTTCAAGTCTTTCGCTCCTTACCGTGAGCCTTTTTTGTTGCCTAAAGCAATTATATCTTTAATTGAACCTGTTCAGTGTTTAATTGGACACCTTTTCCTCATCATATAGCATTATTCGCAATTTAATAGATATTTTTGAACTCTTTCAGGCACATAAGGACACACTCAAAATTACTCGGCCACCTGCCTGAAAATGTGGCAGGACAGGACATAATCAAACTGTTCTGACGGGTTTAAAATAATAATAAAAACTATTTTGTGGAAGTATCTGTTGTTGCTAGTTTTAATGAGGACAAATCTAAGGTTACGACATTTCACGTCTATCATTTGGAACTAGGACTTTCTGCTAGAAAAGCACTTACAGTAACTTTTAAAGGTTTGAGAAGTTTTGCCGCTAAATTGGGTAGAATCTAGAATGACTGCTCCATTCAGAACGAATCAGGATCAGGTAATACACAGTTATTATATGGAAGACTGTGATCCATCAATAGGGGACAAGCAATTGTAATTATTGATTCTCTATAGTAAAATGTTCCTTCTATTCACTTGTTCCAGTTCACAGAGTGGTCAGAGGTCAGCTGAGTTACAGCACGGCACCTCTGGAGATGGTAGGGATTCAGCACTTTAACCTGGTGTTTGTGTAGCCTCACTCACTGCAACACCCTGCTTCTCCGAGGTAAGTGCCATTTTCTACTAAAATCATGAGTTTAAATCCAATTTGACCTTTGTCAAGTATCCCCTCTCTTTTTCCCCCCTTCTTCTGCTTCTTTCCGCTGCATCCTACCTATAAATGACATAAACATCATCTTTCATTTTAAAAAGGCAACAAAAAAGTCCTCTGTTTTATGCCTGAACTTCAGCTGGATTCATGTGCTGGCTGTTATTCCAATAAATGAAAAGTAAGAGAGTGCAAATAACAAGCTGGCCGTGTGTGAGCACGTAAGTAAATTATTTTATTTTCATTAGCTACAGTGATGTTGTTACCCACATTAATGTTTAGTTAATTTACTTTTATGATCAAAACAAACAAAGGAGTGGCAGCTTTGTTTTTTAGCAAAAGTAAAACCTTAATTTGATTGTCAGTAAAAATCAATGGGCTAACAACATTAAATTACAGAGATTAAAAAAGAAAAAAGAAATGATAAATGAAAAATAGACTGCCAAGGCCTCCAGTGACTGTATACTGCAGCAGCAAGAAAAATTTACAGCATATATACATGTCAGTTTCTCCTTCTGGTCAACCTATAACATGTTGCATTTATGTTCCAAACTGAAAATGTATAAACTGTGTAAAAACTAGATATTTCTCCTCTCCACACAAGCCAATTATGCGTGCCCATGATGAATTATTCAAAGATTCCGTCTTCAAGATCAAGTTGTGATTCAGTATAATTGCTACTAAAGGAAAAAGCTTTCTCTGAGCCATGTTTGGGCCTTGACAATTTATGCATTCATAGAAGCCTGTCATCCAATTTCCACATCTCCATCGATATTTGCCGGTTCAAAAGGTTACGTTTTTAATGACGTAATCACGTCAGTAAACACCGAAAATCTAGACGGTATACACTGAGAGACAGGCTGACTAAAATACACTCTGCAAAACCTCAAAGAATATTCAGATCCAGGCACTGTCAAACCAGAAGTTTCAGATAGCTTATCTTTCTCTGACAGAGGAAATTTCAAAGATTTCAGATACTAATAAAGTCTACACTGAAGTATTTGGAGAAAAGGAATTGTGATATGACGGCCCGATGGTGCTCAAGTCAGTTGAAAGGTATTTCAAAATTTCAGCTGTGTAGGATAGCTTTAAAAATATTGACACCTGAGCTTGATACATCTATACGTTAAAAGTCCTAACTTCTCCTTTCTATTCACGACATAGCTGAGAATATACACGATATACTTGTACAGGATAGCTTACGTAGGAGCATTTGATTTCAGTATATTTATTTGTACATAAAGCCCAAGGTACATAAAGGCTACAGCTCAGACATCAAAGGGGATCCTCCTTTATCAGAGCTTCTTATTGTTTATTCTCAGCAAAAAGCAATTTGAACCAAATACGCATCTAATAAATAATTGTTGAGTGGCCTGCGCTGGGGCTATATCCCAATAATACAAAGGCAATTTGTAGTAGGGGGAAGTTCAAGAGAAAGTGAGGCCAGAGGAAATCAATGAAAAGGCAGAGCACAATGATAGAGCTCCTAAAAACTCTAACATTACACCGCTGTCTCTCCTGACTGTGTGAGACCCTGACACATGGACTGAAACGCTCCATTTGTATTCTGCCCAGCGATAATGTGATACAGTGAAGACAATGGTTTGTCCTCTCACCTTTCCCAAAATCACTGTGGATTTATGCCTGTGATTAATGTCATATCTGCTCACAACATACTTATTTTAGTTATCCCCCCAAAAATGACAAACTGCAGGTTTTGCTGTTCGTGTGTGTGTGTGTGTGTGTGTGTGTGTGTATATATATATATATATGTCTGTGTATGCATGGTTTCATCAGGGTTATGTATCCAGGGCAGCTCCGACCGATGTTCTCTTGTAAACCAGGGAGTAGGCGCAGTTTATCCCCTCTGTATGATCCGAACAGTTGCTTTTTTTTCTTTGCTTTTTTTTTTTGGATTTGAGGCAATCTGGCCGCAGTGGGAACTTGACAGATGTGGAATCAGAATAGATGGACACAGCTAAAGTGTATGTCTACACATAAATAAACACTTATTACAATTTGACCAATGTGGGCTTTGTGTTTTTTTATTTAAGTTGCTTATATCTTGTGTTTTTAGAGCAATACTTTTTAAATCTGACTGTTTTTATACCTATTCTGGGAGATATTACACTTATTCATTAAATGAATGAATTGGTTTAATGAAATCAATAAATGTAATGTGTAAAGGAAATAAAATGAGGGAAAATATAATTAAATCAAATTGCAATAAATAAATGAAATGTCCAAAGGACATAAAACCTAATTGCTGGTTTTAGATGATTCAGGCAGTCAAGTTAGTTTTATTTATTTAGCCTAAAATCACAAATTTGCGTCAAAGCGTTTCGCAGTACAGCATATAACACCCTCCATTGGGATGAGAGCCCATATTATAACATATTATAATACCATATTCCTACAATATTAGGTAGATAGTTTATCATATTAGAGGTGCACGACGTTTGCTAGCAACTATGTAATAAAGAAAAAACAAAACACCAATATAATAACAGAAATTCCACTTTTTCACATTGCCTCTGCGTTTTTTCCCACATCCGTGAATCTCCAGTGGTAAAACCATGTGTGCCGTGTTACCTGATGACGTGTGCCCACATGGCAGCTTGCAACCCCGTAGCCATGTAGCCACGCATGCATCTAGCAGAGGAGGGAGCTGGGCCAGGGGAAGGGAAGATGGAGTAGGGCTCCTCCCTTTCTGTCTCAGGGTGACAAGGCTTCTCCTCCACACCTTCACATTCGTCTAATGAGGTGATAAAGTGAATGAATGAGGCATGAAAGGAGACATGCTGCTGGGGCCAATGTGTTCCCAAGATGCCACTTCCCACCACACAACCTTTTGCTTCTCAGTATTTTGCTGTTGAGGACAGTAGGAGAAAAAAAGCTCACGGGAGGATGAGGCAATTTGTGCAATGTGTCTGCAACACATTTATCAGTCCTGGGTGCATACAGCCTACATGTGATATCTGCTTGTTATGATTGGGCTGTGGAACAGGAGTGAGGATCATTGTAATGATTGGTGAAATCATTACAGCAATCCAACACTTCCCTCATTCTGGTGGTTAAGCCAGTTTGGTTAAATCACTACAAAAGGCAAACGCTAGTGCTTTACAGTCCTCCCCCCCAAAAAAAAACATATTGTTCACCCGACCTAACTCAGTACAAGTTCGTACAGTGAAGGAAATGAATTCATCCTTTTTTTTGTCTTTGAATAATGCCAAGAAACAAAAGAGTGCCTTTCACTTTGACTATTCAGCCATGTAAATGTTTCAGATTTGGCCAATTCTTTGTCATACAAAGGAACACACTCAAAGCCTTTTTCTCGAGGAGCATGTGCAATCACTCTGAGAGATACCGGCGGAGTATGCCAGGCGGATTTATTAGGTGAAATTTAATTCAGACGAGTTATTTAAGGAAACACGCTGAGCCAAAATTACTTCTTACAAAAGAACAAAAACAGAAGAGAGAGTGTATGTTTTAAAACTTTGGATATTTTTCTGATTTGCTGTACAACGCTGTAGGTAACTGTTCAGTTTCAAGCAGCTTATCTTGCTGAGACAGAGGAAATTTCAAAGTGAATGCATTGGTAAAGTTTTCACAACCAAGACAAAGAAATGGCTGTATTTTTAAGCAGCAGTGTTAGATTCTAATAAACTCGGAATTAGAGTGTTTTGGAGAAGGGAAATTGTGATGTGGTCTATTGATCAGTTGTTAAAGCATAAAAAAAATCAAATGTAGCCCCTGGCTCATCAGCCGTCACTGAGAAAAAGCCAGTAGGTATTAATCACTAACGGAGTGACCTGAGTCATGCTGTTAGATGTGATTCAAATATTGACGTAATTTGAGGTACATTTGTCACGGCCATTCAAAATGTGAATTCTGAAACAGTATCTTGTGCCTGGAGGGTAAGCAAAGGTCCGCATTTGGGACGGCTACTGCAGATTAGTCTGCTTTCTGGAAATAATGACTTTCTGCTAACAATCTAATCTGTCAGTCCAAACACTGGGAAAAGCTCTGTGTTACACATCCCAGTGAACAGATTGGCAGATTGTCTGTTGTCAAGACAGACAGCTGATCATACCCTTGTGTTGCCACCAGGGAGCTACAGTGGAGCTCAGGCGTATTAAGCAAATCCTCATGTTGAACCAACTAACTGCGAATCTTCAAGCGTCAAGACAGTCTCCAACACAAGAATTGGGTTTATAGTTTGCTCCCTTCTGAGTTGCACGTACAGGTCTCTGACAAAGGCACTTACAGGGTATGCATGGTGTCTGCTTAAATGGCAGCTACTGAACCTCAACTTGAAGATAACACTCTACCCGGGGAGCCGAAGCACAAGTGCTTAAGCCCAGGACACGAGCCTGGGAGCTCAGGAGGAGAGCTCAATTGGTATTCCTGCTTGAGTTGGATCCCAGAAGGCCAGCGCTCATAAATAATATGATAATTCTGTGTTTGCAGTGCCTCTGAGGTTAGCTGCGTGGCAGGAGAGGAACAAAGCACAGAGCTACGAGAGTGACCCGAGGTGAGCGGCGGGGATCGGCAGCCATGCGTACACCCTGGGGGGATTGCGCTCGCCACCAGTCGGAAGCCAAGGAGATGAGGAGTGTTGACAAGTTTAATCAAACTGTGTCTGGCTTGACAAGCGCAAGATTGGGACTGTAAAATTGTCTGACAAGGGCTCGTGTTTATGCAGAAAGCGCAGCGCTGCTGGTACTGATCGTTTCCCGGGGTTTGGGATCTGTCTGGAAAACGCTTAGGCCCCTTGTTTAAGCAGAGGGGAGTTTTAAGCTGCTCCTGTCTTCACCCAATTTTTCGAAACGAACCCTGCTCCTTCAAGAGAGGCTATAAGAGCTGAAACATTGAATTTACCACTGCCATCAGGTGCAAAGGTGGGAAAATACAGGTTTTGGTTTCTTCTTGCAGCTGCAGCATAAAGAGACGACTGCTCCCTGAACTCAACGGAAACAGAGGCTTTTGAGGGTGGAACTGCTCAGCCCACTGCTTCTGCAGAGCCCGGCTACAGCGGCGGCATATTCTGACGTATATTTATGCAGAGCTGACTTCCACTGTAATGGCATTTTATCTGTTTGGGTTCACCGCAAGGATGATATGGATGTTAACTGTGTATGTACAGTTATTATCCCAGAGGCGGTTTTTATCTCCCTCGCTCTCTCCCTCATGTCTTTTTCTCATCTCCCCGCGTCACATTCAGCGTTGGTGATATTTTCAGCTCAAGTGTTTGCATTCACGGTCAGTGTAGAGGATTTCTTTTCAACACATCACCCCCAGCGCACTTTACTGGAACCAGTTAGATGTAAACAATATTAGCCAACTTCAGATGGAAAATGTAAACTGTAATTTAATAGAGTGCAGTGTGCTCCTCAGTGTAATGGCTTTGTACTTTATTGCGATGAATATACTGTATGTGGGGACTCTAAACTTACGTTGGGCTGCATTGTATTTTAGATAATTGTGCTTGGAGGATAAAGCTCTGATATAAATGCTGGGGTGAACTCCAAACGGCACATTTTTCCCGAACAACAAGCCCAACACATTTTTTATGATGGCTGAGACAGCATTATCTGGATCACCCCGTGATCACTCAAACTATTTCCAGGTCTTCAGGGGCTTATTTCCGACACAATTTCAGAGCTGAAGAGGTACATCTCCACATTAACATTTCAATATCATTTTTTCCCCAAGATTATTGATGTGTTTACGTTCACTGTCCAAAAGGAGCATTTACAAAACCCTTCCACAAAAACAAGTTGCCTCATGAGATGGTTTTCCACATTTTCACTGCAACATTTTAGATTTATGACAGTTTTGTTCATTTTAACACATTTTTTGTTTTCTATTATTACAAAGGCACAGTTGATATTCTCTGTCTTCAAACCTGTAACGACTATGAATGCTAACAGTGATGTGATATTAATAATACAAATAGATTGGTGTGATGTTCACCACGTAATACCACCATATCAGTTTTGTCTACTGCAACATAAGATTCCTCATGAGATGGTTTGCCACATATTTCACTGCCATACAATGAGTCATATATTACGTTATTATTTCAAAAGGAAGGTTGGTATTTGACAACAATAAGAATAAGACTAATACATTTGTGACCATTTCACGGTTTTGTCAGACGAAACGACATTAGATGCAGGCACAACGCTCTGGTTAGGCTCCCAAAACTACAACATTTTAGAAGGCAACAACATTTCATTTACGGTCCGACCATCCACCTCCTGAATCCCGACGTCCTTATTTTCCTCTGTACTGTATTTTAATGACAAACTGTGTCCTGGTTATAACCGTGTCTCCTTCAAGTAATCATTTCATGGAGGGGAAATGTATTCCTCTCACTTTGCATGCAAGGAGCATGTATTTGCATTTTAAGACATTTTTGCTCAGTTTAGAAAAAGAAAAAATTCAGGAGACCAGCCTCATAATCCAGTTAATGAACTATCTACCCACCTACAGCCGCAAAGTCATACATTTTGTTGTTACCTCACTGAAAAATTGGGATGCATATATGGAGGAACCCTTTGCATACTAGGGCGTCGTTTCATCTTAATGGAAAACTAGAAGTTGCAGCTACCACGAGGGTGGGTTTTTTTTTTCAAGAGTTGAGATATTAGATCAAAATGATCTATAAAGTTAACATTTTTATCATTATTAGTTTTCATCTGAGAACGCGCATTTATTCTGTACATCAGTTAAAACTCAAGTCATGCAGTTTACCTTTGTTTACCGAAACGTACTTATCCCTCCACGTTACAGTGAAATACTTACGTATATTAGTGGTGTATTCTCAAGAAGGGTCCTAATGGGATTCGAAAATGGCAATGACACACTTTTGGTGAGTAAATCACATACGAAAATGTAAAGCTAAATTTATTTGAGAGCCCCAAATGATAATGTTGATAGTTCTCAATCCTTACTGTGGCGGCTGAGTTTACATGGTATGTTTAAGCCTGAGATCAAACTGTTCGCCTGGCCTTTAAAGCTCCGGAGATCCAGATTTACACAGGCTATAAGCTTCAAATAGGGAAAATGTTGTAGGGTTTGCTGAAGATTTATTTGGGAAATTCTGACTACTGCTACCTGGATAATAGCTCAGTTTTCACGCAGTGAGTGTGATAGTCTCAGCTTGCACATCGGCTAGCACAGCAAGTTTAAACGTTAAACCAAAGGAGCGTAACACTATAAATCAACGTTACGTTTATGTTAAAGGAAGTTTGATTTACCGTTTCAGATCAGAGTGTTTTAGCGCAGAGTGTTTTATCCAAAACTATCTGTAATCTGAATGACCGGTTATTGGTGCACTAACAAATAAATGGTAAATAAATCAATAGTTGCACTAGCACCAGTTGTAGCGCTACATATTGTAGCATTACAGAAAAAAAACATTTGCTGCTAGACAAACGACCTGCAGTGTCTTTTTCTACAATGTGATGCCCCAGTGATCCAAAAGCTCTTGCCGTCTGCCACAAACAGTCATGGGGAGCGGAGCCAGAGTGTGTTAGAGTTGATTTCTGCCTGCCGTGAGGGCAACACTCAAACCGCTCAATTGACAAAGTCTGCCTGGAGGCTCCATTTTGAGACTTCCCCAAAAGGACTTTATAAAGGACTTTATCTCACAGCAAGGACATGATGGAGAACTTTACCTTTTCAGTGGGTAAAAGACCATGAAATTCACGCCAGAGTTAATATTGATCTGCTAGAAAAGTTGCTCTTTTCTTGCCCTTGGAGTCAGAAACAAAGAAATCCGTTAACTCCATCTTCCCGCCCACACAGGTTTGTATATATTTCTGTGCATATGCAGCTGTTAAAAGGACATTAAGTGAGTTTTTTACCACCCCACAGCAGAAAATAGGCAGTATATCTGTAGGGGTTTAATAGCATTGTGATTCACCATAGGCGCCGAACAGTTTGCCTTTTAAAAGTTACATTATGACCTTTTGCTGTTTTTCATGCGTTGAACTAGTACAACAAGGGACAATGCAGTGCTACAAGGGAACAAATGATATTATTATTCAAATAATTTCACTCGTGATATATTACGTTTTTAAATTTTAATTTGTTACCTTACTCTGCAGCTCCCTCATCTCTACTTGGAAGATTGGACGTTATTAAGAGTAGAGTACAAGGCTGAATTACCAACTGGGCAAAGTGGGCAAGTGCCTCAGGGCCTCATTCACTCTAAAGGTCCTGTGTCTTACTGTGTGTCAACCGGTGCTAATTTAATTGAAAAGTTGTTTATGAATATCACTCTCCATGGCACAAATTCACAACATGATAAGGACCTTGAAGTGTGTCTGGCTTTATCATCAGAGCTTGTGGTCCTGTTTTGAAGAAGCTGTTGTGTCAAAATATAGTTTCAACAGCACGATTATACCATGTCATACACCCTGGCATATTTGTGCTTACATGTTGCGTATTCCTACGATCATTTGTGTTAAATCAGTTTGACACACAGCAAAACCATGGGCCTCCGAGAGCAGGAGGAATGGCGGTCAACCGAGTCACAGGTTACATACTGTAATGTCCCTTTAACTGTTGTACTGTAAAATGTGATCATTTGCAAAGTAGTGATTGGGTTCCTTTGAGGATTTCATGTGGCTGTAGAGCATGACAAGGCTATGATGTGCTGAATTCTTACAGCATTGGTCACATTGCCAGGTGCTCTTCTCTCAATTCAGGTCAGTGCAGATGCGGGACGCTGTGGGGGCACTGGTGCGAGAACACTTGAATGTCCATCAGAACGCTTCGCTCTCCAAAAAGACGTGTTGAAATCCCCCCGTAGAACTAGAGAAAAAAAAAAAAAGAATGAAAAAAGTGTGTTATCGCAGGGAGAAAAAAGCCCACTGTGTGAATGACAAGCCTCAGTGAAGCAGGAGGTCATTGCATTGCCACGCTGACATTCACTCTCTGGTAGGGAGCTTACTGCCAAAGATACGGCAGACCCTGCGGTGGTTTCAGGGGGAGCAGCTTACACACACACACACACACACATTGGTAGGCTTCAAAGCTCTTGTCAAGCCACTTTAACCTCACCCTCTTCGCACGTAGCCCTTAACCCTCGGCTTTGTTTTCCTCCCAGAGTTTCCTCCCAGCCAAGCCAGGTACCTCTAATTTGCCCCTGCGCCCCTGTGGGCACGAGGGGCTGTAGTGAGCTGGCTGTGAACCGTAGGTGTGAGATGGCAGATGGAAGGAGCGGTGGGAGACTAGGTGAATCTTTCAGTCCCGCGGCGAGTCCCCCGGGCTGCGAGTGGAAAGTGACCGCGGTAATTAATCAATTTTCACCCTTTTTTTTTTTTATCCTGTAAATAGTGATCCTCAGGGGAAGAGTGTTCACTGAAGGACACAAGTCCACTAAATTTCATTTCAGCTTTTCTTTTCTTTTTTTTTTCCCCCTCACTTGAAGAGGTGGCGGAAGGAGGGAGTGCGGTTGTGTAAGGCCTGGAAGGTAATGCATGGTAACTGGAGAGGCATTTTAAATGGAGGTCATGGTAGTAATGGTCCAGGGGAATAAACTGAGGGAAGCTGAAACATTTTAATGCTGGGCTCGGTTTAATGTAGACGTTCCTCATGTATCAATCAAGTTACACTGTAATGCATAAAAGATTCCAAGAGCCTGGAAAGGATAATCTTCTTAGACAAAGTGTTTTGAATACCAGATGTCTGGTGGACGCCGCCTTACGCATCAGCCTTCAACTAGGCTTCGGCCTTTTGTTGCATTAATTGTGATGCAGTTGATACGTGCAAATCAAGTTTGCTGCCCACAGTTACAGCACATCATCCTTATTTTTGTACCCATGATCAAGTTCCACATACCATCAAAGAGAAACCCAGAAATTGGTCGAAATAATCACATTTTTCTCGCCCTTCTGGCGATTTCCCTTTTGAAATCTGTTCAGATCTTTGGGCTTGCACAGAAATTTCCATGTTGCATCATAATGAAAACATTGGATCAAAGGAAGGAGGACTTTAAAATCTGTCTCTATAGATTAGCAGTGTAACAGAAAGTATTAATTCACAGAGAACAAAGGGCTGGTGCTCTGTACAAGCATGTACAAGACACAGAATTGAGCTTGTGGAGGGGCCAGGTGCACAGCAAAGTAACTCAGGAACATACACAGGGAAAATGAATTTCAATGATTTGAATTTGCAGCGGCAGTTGTGAAAGAATCAGTGATCAGTGTTATCGTCCCTTGAAGGGAAGTGGCCTCTGGTCAACAGAGGCCAAAAGTGAAAAGGTTAAGACCATAACAAGAAATTTCCAAACGGTTTGCCTTTGAACATTATACTAAACAGACGACTGGTCTAGATGGAAATCCTCTTTTGACTTAAGATATATGTTTTTATTGCTTTATGAAGAAGTTGACCTGAATATAAAAACATATTGAACTCTCCTTTCATCAAGGATGTGCCATACCATGTTCTCCTTGAGATCGGCTCTTACGAAAAAACACGTTTTATAACGGTAATTCTATTAAAGTGCCGTTAGACTGAATATAATATATTGGAGGACAGAATGGGCTAACATTACAAAATTAGCTGTTAACAATAAATAACATAGAAATAATAACTTGATAGATACAAGTACCAAATATGAACAGCTGGTACAAAATAAAAATCAATAAATAAAAAAATAAAAATTCTACAAGGTCAGCAAGGTGAGCATTAAGTCAAACTAACAAAGGAACGTGATAAAATCGTATATAGAATCAAAATGATATAAGAAAGTATCTTAAAATTTCCTTGGATCAATATAAAATCAGCAGGGTCACAGGGTCAAGGCCTAGTGAGTAAAAAAGCTGATTCGTTCTTGCTGAATCTTCCACAAGCATCTCTTAAGTTTTTAAGCCAAAGGGAGAAAACCACTTTTGCAGTTTTTTTGTTTGTTTGGGTTTTTTTTTCCTTCAACTTTTTCCAAATTCAGTTCTGAATTTCAGGACACATCAAAAAAGAAATTATATATCGCTGACTGACATGTTCACCAAGTTACAGAGATAATAAACACAGAGCGCAATAAAACCATGATAAGCTCAGAATGTAGCGGACATGCAGGACTGGCTACTCACTGTAAGCACACCAAGTGCAATGCTCATGAATGCTCAAGAGGGAGCGAATTAAACTCAGTGCTCCAGGATACTACAGGATAAGGATACTGTACCCGAGACATTAACACATACTTTGGGAAGCAAGAATGATAATGAAAAAAAATGCACTGCACTGTGGGTGTCAAAATTGAAATGCCAGACTTGTTCTAGTTGTACAGTGAAAAGGATTTTTTAAAATGAGCTTCAGCGGCGAGTGCAATGAGTGGATTTAAAGGAAAACCAATCCCCTATTAAAACTCCTATACATCCTCCATGGTTAAGTGCAAATGAAAGATTAAATTTCCACAGCAATGCAAAGAAGTTCGAACTAAAACAGAGCATCTTGTAGAGCATTAAAAGCTGCTTAGAAAGTTCAAAAAGCATCAACTTCATTAGCAGGAATAAATAGTTGCATCATCAGTTTACTGTCAAAGATTAACACTGACACACTGTGACATAGATTAACAATATAAATGGTTAAAAGAAGAGATTCAAGCGCGGAGCCCTTGGGCTCCTTTGATGGCAGACAGAAATTTACGCAGCAAAAAAACACCAAACTGAGTCTGTCATCATTTACAAACCATAGCTTCAGTGCTAAGTAATCTCTGTCAGAGAACAGTGTGATCAACAGTATTAAAAGCCCTGGAAAGATCTATAAATAGGCAACAATAATTACCTCTGTGAACGTCAGTCTACCTGCCTCCTGACAAGCACGCTTTGTATTTGCAGCAGCGACATTAAGTGCAGTGTTAAGTATCACAACATAAAGAGGAACGTGTTTGGGCTGTACTGTATCTAATGATGGTTTTTTTAGTGTAATAATATTTTCTCTCGAATTGCGTTGTTCGTTTTCCTCTGCTCGCGGGGCCACAGCTGTGCAGGGTGTAACACTGTATGATACCTAACATCAAGGGCAATTAATTCTCACAGAAAATGCCCGACAGCAACCAAAATTCTGTCAAAAAGGAAAAGTCAGGGAACCGTGACTGTCTGTCCAGAATTTCATGGCAAGCCATTAAGTAGTTATTGAGATATTTCAGTCTGGACAGTAGAGGTGGACCGACCCAACGTCTGGCAAACTGACCTTGCCCTCAATAGACCCATGCTGCAAGAATGGCCAAAAACTACTGGACCAAATTGGTTCATCTCAATGCAGACATTAAAGCAAAGTGCCTGGAAGTGGGATAATTTGTAGTGCTCGTTTCACGTTGCCGTGAGAAGTTTTTTCTCTTCAATCCGTAACAGAGAAAAAATGAACCGAAAAATCTGCAAACACCACAGATCCGTCTGCCTGCCACCTCAAGAGCATGTGCCTTAAATTGTGACGACAGTAACACAAGTACACAATAGATGTAGTTCATGAAATGTCTGGATTAGGATAGTGGATTAAATGAAGGTAAACATTCATTTATTCAGTTAGGGCTTGCATACACACCTTATTTGTAAGATCCTAAAGGAGTCAGTGCATGAATATTATGTTTGCCTTAAGGCACTATAAATGAAGACAAGCAGAGAGGGGGCTTCTCCGCCAAGTCTATTAGTAACAAGCCCATTAATCCTGAACATGAATGCACAACATAATTATAGCCTTTAAGTGACTTTTTTGTCTTCACTTTTTCTTACGCACTGTTTATGCGATAGTTTATGCCATAGGTTTCAACTATATGTAGTAACTGGAAGCCTAAGACAGGTCCAATTACCGAGGTTTGGTTTGTGGTATCATTTTCTCTGTTGTGTGCCAGGAAGTGATTCTGTTGCAATCCAATCAATTGTCTTTGTTTGTTTACTCGTTTGGCAATGAGCCGTCTGAGAATAACTTATAATAATTAATGTGGATTTATAATGAATAATGTTGGATTGCTATTTCTTATTTTATGGGCTGTTTGGGATTTTTGTGGTAATGCATGTTTAATAATAATAATAATTTTTTTAAAAACGCGGCATTCGAATACTGATTTGGACGTTAATTACCATGGCAACAGTTGAAGCTTTGAAGCTTCGAGGCTTCGAGGCTTTCAGGTCAGCCTTATCAAAATGACAATGCTAAAATGCTGATGTTCAGCTGATAAAATGTTTACCATCATCATCATCGCAGTTTAGCGCGTTATCACGCTAACAGTAGCCAATTAGCACAAAACAATGTGTAGCTGAGGCTGATGGGAATGGGAATGCCATTAGTTTTGGAGGCATTTGGTCCTAAACCAAAGTTTTTTGGACAAAGTGAAGTTTTGATCTGCTGATGGCACTTGCTGTCAGGGGATGAAAGTTGTTACAATTAATCCTGTGGGGAAAATGAATGTCTGAACCAAATCTAATAGCAATCCAACCAATAATTGTTGAGACATTTCACTCAAAGTCACAAATGTCAACCTCATTGTGGCGCTAGGGGAAAAGTCAGGGGATCACTAAAGTCATTAGGATTCATCCTCTGCTCACAATAATGTCTGTACAAAATTTTATTGCGATCCATTCAGTAGTTGTTTCAGCCTGGACCAAAGAGGTGGCCTGACGGTCGAAGCAAAGTTGCTGTCCATGGATCCACGTTGTTTGTGCGGCTAAAAATGCTAGAACTGGTTAGATATCCAGCAGTGTAACAAATGAATGGACGTACACAGTACACAGAATATTCTCCAGATTCTGTCATTTTAATGAAGGGTGTTGCGGATACGTGATGGGTGCTGTCTGAATCCACGATAGCCAGATAAAACAGTTATTTCACACACAGATACCATCTGCCTGGCTTTGTCACTCCAGGGATGGAAAACCGGGCCGTAATATGTGTAAGGTGAGAAAAGCAGCATGTCCGCAGGAACCAAGGAACAATGTTTGCTGTAAAACCGTAAATTCACTCTGGCACCTGATATTGGCACATTTTACCTGTGCCATTGTAAAGACTGTCAAGGCAGTCATGGCAGATTTTGATATTTTTGTCTGCGATAGAGTTCTTGTGTGTGTGTGTGTGTGTCCTGTGTTTCAACAGATATCGCGGTGTGTGTTTTTCAGATCATACCTGATGTCTGAGACAGTGCAGCCGCAGGTAACTTGTCAAGTTGTTGTGTATGCGTTACTGTGGTGCTACCTTAATCGTTCTGCCTCACTTAGAGCAGACTTGACAGCCAAACCTGCGGTGAAATGCCAACCGCAGGGTAGATTACGCAGATTACGCACATCTTTGAGGGCGTCTAAAAGCGTTTGGTAATTGCAAAATTTTAATTCTCTCTCTTATTTTTCATGGTGACACAATAATTTATTATGCTACTTCTCATTAACAGTGTGTCAAATGAAGTTGACTGCTGGAGCACATTTGTAGCTTTATCATATCACAATATTGCGTCTGGCTTGTCATAGTTTGTAAATGGCACACACGTTGTATCATGCCTGCCCTATCAATTTGGTTTTGAAATATTTATTGAAACTATTAAGGTGATACACAACCTGTAGCCAGTCAATATTAGCCACCATCGGACCAACATATTGCACGCACTCAAAATGACAAAGAATATAATAGCTCTTATTAGCAAAGAGGCAGCAACACAACAAGCATTAAGGTTTTTTAGATCCTCTAATGGGCCCTGAAAAAACACTGTAATTTTTGGCCATTATCTCCAACCGAGGATGCGATTCGATGGATGTGAACAGATCAAAAGCAAGAGCGCAGTCCTTCAACAATGACCACTTTTGCTCAGTTTCGTATTCCATCTGAGACTGAGTAAAAAGAAAGGAAAAGGCCATTTGGTCTCAAAACCTTTTAGGAAGGAAGGTAACTATTTCACACAGGTTTCAAAATACAACCCTGAGTGTGTTTGAGCTAAAATCTCACCCCATTTCTGAGATGAGCTCAGGTGTCTCACTGAGTGTGCCCCTTATGTTTGTCATGCTTTTTGGTGATAATTTGTCTATTTTAGATGTGCAGATAAAAGGAGCACTAGCTCTAGTGCAGTTTATCTTAAAGAATAATCAGAAATATTGTCAAACAGAATAATATTTCACTCACAGTAGTACTTTTACTTTTGACAATTTAAGTATATTTTGCTTATATAACTTTTGTACCTGCTTAAGTAGGATTTTGAATGCAGGACTGGTACTTGAAACGGAGTATTTTCCCATTTGTTGTATTGGTACTTTCCCTTTAGTTAATGATATGAGTACTTCTTCCACCACCGCCCCAAACAATATGTAAGGTACAGAACTATCTTTATGTAAATTAGTATTTGCGTGTTAGTGAGTCTGTGTGCGTGACAGGGAAGCAGAGGGATACAGTGCCACCAACTCAGCAGGTGTTGAACTAACATGGATGAAAAGTAACATCTGGCGGGAACATTAGCAAGCTGAGCCGCTGACTGAGTAGCTTCCAAAATAATGGAAGCCACTCAGTCGTCTTAAATTATATAAATAGTATAATTATATATAATATGTAAATGTAAAAAATAAATGATGCGTGCTTTCTGGAACAGGGGGGGAATTGCCTCGTTTCAGTGTTTGCAGGCTACACAGGGCTACGAAGTGGTTCCAGTCAGTAGAAGGAGAACTGACAAGTTGTCGTGGAAGTTGTGTCCTAGCAACAGTGGTCCAGTGTCAACCGAGTATCATGGGAAGCACTCACCTGGAGGCCTGGCTGGGGTCGCACCAGCTAAGTTTAAATCCATTTCTTAGTTCTCAGTATCCACTAGCTAGTTTCAAAACTAGGGCTTTACTAGATCAGGTTGCACCATTAAAACTTATGAAATGACTTAGCTAGTGAAGACTGCCTTGTCTCTTTTACTCTTCACTCTAAACAGGTTATATATCAAAGTTGTTTTTTCTCCAGTCGGTTCAGTTAGCCACACAACAGCTATCCTAGCAGTTACCGGGTATAAACATTTAGTAACAACTGATCTGAATGTAAGAACTGGTTTGTGTGGCGCAACCCGTTTTAATTTAGTGATGTGTAAAACTCCACTCACTAAACACTTGCGGTGGAATTTGTAATGGCTCGGGTCAAGGAGGACGCCATAGCGCAAATCAGAGACACCGGCAACAGTTCAAAACAGTTCAGCTTAACAAAGGCAGAGGCAGGCGAGGGGAAAGCAGGAGGCGAGGTCGGGCATGGACAGTGGTCGGTAACAGGCGGGCAGATAAAAGCCTAACGGAGGCAGGCAGAGGCTGAATGGATGCATGAATGAGCTGAATGAAGAGTTGATTAACTTAGCATAACAAGGGAAAGCAGGGGGAGCTAGCCTGGCTCTTTCCAAAGTTCAAAAATACACTAATAATTATATATAAAAGTCACTAATTATCACTCTGTCTTGGTTCGGTTCGCTAAGAAATAGTTACAGCACCTGACTCCCCATTTTTAGTACATAACTCTTTATGTTTAACATAAAAGACACAATGGGTTAACAGGAGGGCTCTGGAGGCGTTGGTAGGCATATCCTCGAACTTTTCAGCGGAGCCTCGCTAGCTCTTTCCCTCCGCACCCAGTGTTTATGCTAAGCTAAGCTACAGCCCTCCTGGCTCGAGCTCTGTACTTACGTCTAATCTGCCCCACCTGTAATTTCGGCACACAAGGCAGTTGGGTCTGATGGGTTAATCATTCACGCTTTAAGAAATTCTTAATTGTATCTTGTTATGGTATGGCTGAGTGAGCCACGGCATCAGTGTAGTACAGTATGTAAATTCAGGTCTACGCAGGGATCAAACCTGCAAGCCTCCAGTCAGGCAGCTAATCTCTAATCAGCCTGTCGCCCTGCCACCTGCTCACCTCAGTACTGTACTGTATATGTTTACTAAATACAATAGAAACTGCCTGGTGGAATAATTTAGACTCGAGCATATGGGCGCGTTTTCACTTGACATCTGATACTGTTTAGAGATCAAAACGAGAGACCAAGTAGACTCATCACACCTCATAATGCGCTTATGTTTTTTCTAACAGTGCATCTGCGTGTGTATATATGTGTTACTGTGAATCACGTGTGTGTGTGTGTGTGTGTGTGTGTGCGTGCCACACCAGTATGCTCTTCTCCTCTCTATTGCCTTAAACCTTGATAAACTGTGGGGTTACCATGGCGACGGCTCTTCACAGGCGGGAGGATCAGTGGCCTTCTTTTCGCGGTGGATACAGAGCCTATAAGAGAGAAAATGAAGAATTACTGTTCGCGGTGGCTACCACTGCTCTTTCACAGTGCAATTTCGGTTGCTCAATTATCAAGGATCGCTTGGCAGAATCACAGTGTTTCAGAATAGAAAGAGAGAGCCGAATTACACACTTTGTTTATTCCCTCAAGCGCATGAGCATCCAGCAGGCTGTGTTTTTATCTCTCTCTCTCTCCCTCTCTGTCTTTCTCTCTCTCTATCCACTGATATTCTCGTCCCTGTTCTCTCTCTGGACCGTCAGCTCCTTCCAGATGCTTTCAATCTTAGTTCTCCAGGAGATCCAGCCTCCTCCATGTGTCTCTCTCCCTCTGAGTGTGTATTTCCTTCTCCCAGACGTGTGAATGGTGTGCTTGGTTTTGCTGGTTGTGTGGTCGTGTAGTCGGTCTTCTTTCCAGGTCTCCGTGGTGGAGGGGAGGTCGTATTCTATATTAATGTTTATAATCTATTATATCATCATCCTGATTGTCCATACTGTAAATCTACACATATGTCACTCCGTTCTCTACACACGACATATGTGGTATTGGTCTATATAAATCAAACTTGACTTGACCACTTTGGCAGTAGAGCAGATTTTCACATTGTTTTCTTTATTTTTTATACAAATTTTATGACATAAAAATCTTCATTATCTACATTTTAAAATGTGTGCAAGGCCCTTGCTTAAGTGTAACAATGGCCAGCTCTCTGACAGGCTGTTTTGTTAATTAAAGATGCTTTACATTCAAAGGATCGACATATATAGAGAATATATATATATAAGAATATAAGGGGCAAAATTGTATCCATATGCTGTCGACCGTAAAGTGTGATTTAAATTTTACATCATTCTGTGACATGAGACTTGTTGTGTTTTGCATATCTGAATTTCTGGGTCAAATGGTAGGAACGGGAGGATAGCACTGATCTGCACAGGAAGACATAAAATTTTCACAAGAAGTAAAAATAGAAGGCTCCACAAATAAAGGCTCCTTACGTCACCGCCAAGACCAACAGTGCCCCCTCCTGGTCATTTGACTGTGTGTGCCACCCCAGCAAGAGCAGGCAGAGTCTCGAAGTGTTACTGTGGACGTTGAATGTAAAGGTTCCCTTGTGTCCGTCTGCAGAAATAGTGATTATACCTCGGTTATATCAGTTAAGGGGACCAAAACAGACCATGCTGATGCCAGCAAGAGTAATGGATATTTAAAGCTTTGATGCGTTTTGCCTGCTGTGCTTTCAGACAGAATTAGGGCGTTTGGGGATCAAAAGATTTTGCATTGCCTACCAAGTTAACATTTATTCAATCAGCTCCGAATGTGAAGAAAATTGCTCCTGTTGCTCTGATAAAAAACAAGTTACGCAGCATGGCGCCATAAACAAGGGGGGCACTTTGGAAAACCTCTAAACCTTTGAATACGACGGGCAAAATGACTCCGGAGTGTCATGAACATTTGGAGGGGCTGGGCCATCCTTTCTGTCCACTTAAATCAATACAATGATAATTAATAAGCATCCGTAGTATGTTATCTAATCTATGGAAGATGTGTGTTAACATTAGTCATGTGGGAGGAGTAGTCATATCAACACATTTATTATATTTGCTTAAAATTATCTTTTTTTTTTTTAAGTCATACTACATTATGCACCATATAATTGTGCATGTTAAATTAGTAACTTCCTGCAGGGGGTGAAGGTGCAGCGGAGGGGGGAGGTCAACATTTGGGCAGAGAGAGAATGTGCACGTGTGTGTTCATGTAAGAGTGTATCACTGAGCACAGGAGCTCTATTATGAGAAATGCTATTACTAGGCCTGTTACAAGACATTCCAGTGAAAAGCAACGTCCCATTTCATCTCTATTTCTCTGGGCACAAAAGTGATTAAGCCCAGCCAAAGAGGTGGCGATGTCAATTTTCTCGTGGAAAAAGATGGAAGCATTTTAGATTTTTCTACTTTAAAAGTTTATTTCCAGGGAGCATGAGCGAGGACTTCCCAGTTAATGAGTTTTTTTATAGTGGTTCCTGAATATCTTTCAGTTACATGGCTTTGCAGTGTTTTATGATGTACTTTTCATGATGTACCGTGTTACTCATGGGGATGTGTATCTTTTAATAAATTTTTTTTTTTTTTTTTTAAATTAGGGCTAAGCCACATCAAATAGGCACATTTTAGGGCGGGGCCTCTTCTGCACAAGCTCAAGTACCACCCCTTAGCTGCATTTGTCCAGGTAACGGACCAAACATGGTGTCACCCATGTCCTCTATTGGACACTCCCCTTACCTTCCTGGGACAATGATTGGCCTGAAGCCACATGACCATATGCCCAATCCATCTTTGTAGGAGTCCCACTGGCTGATATGTTTTTGGATGCATATGATCGGTTGTTAAAGATTTTTTTTTCTGCTGTATACCTACCCTATTTAAATATTGTCTATAGCATGTTTTATGATAGCCCGGATGAAGGCCACAAGCTGAAACGCATTGGTCTAACAATAACGTTGTTCCATATACTACAAGTATTGCTGGATCTCTGTTTTTCCCGTCTCATTGAAACTTGCGAATAGGTGAAGCTGTGCCAGAAACCTCTACTCTGCTTCTACTTAATCCGCTTCGTTGCAAGGAGCCTCGCTGCAACAGTGGCCAGTGGCAGGGCTTATGGATTTAGGATCTACTTGCTGGGTAGCTGCGAGTAATCCCAAAATATTACAGAAGCAAAAGCGGCCTCGGCAAATACAGACAATAATAATAACAACAAAATATTTGTTGCAGACCTTTGGCTTAGACAAGGTTATCTGACAAGGATGTCCATTCTCTCTACTTCTGGCATTTTTATTGAGCTGCTGCATTTCAACAAAGGATTTCACTCAAGTTCAGTCATCAATAAATCAGCCCACTATATGTGTTGACAATATATTGTGTTATCTGCAGACCCCAGTAGCATCACTAAAAGAAGTTATTGCAGCAATTAATTCCAGACCACTACAAACTGCCTCATAGCTTATATATTTCCACCATGCAAACTGGATTTCAGCAGTCAAATCCTTGACATTACTTTCACCCACTGACAAACTCAAGTATCTGGGCATCAGCCTTCCCACAAAACTGTTTCTGCCGCAGTCAGTTCAGCCTACTACTCAAAATAACAGTACACACCTTACGCAGATATAAGTACCTTTAATTGTCTCAGACAGTCAGAACAGAAACTACTGTATTATAATGACAATTCTGATCAAAAAAGAAAAAAGTCCTCAATAAACAGATGTCAAAGTAATAAAGGAAAAGAAAAAGTCCGAATATAATTCAAAACACTGCAGAGAAACGGATTTCATGGGCTTGTTGAATCACCTAACATTTATAATTACTTTTCATGCTAACCAAATTCAGTGTATTATCAGATGGTTCCACTAAATCCAACCATCCAATCCATGGATTGAAATAAATCAGTTCAGGTTTACCGTTCATCAGCATATCAATTCAAATACTACTAATCCACTAATCTATCAATGTTCTGTACTGCTTGTCCTGTCCAGGGTCATAGGGGATGAAGCCTGTTCCAGCCTGCAATTAAAAACAAAAAACAACAACCCTAACTTCAAAAACGTTGCCGTTTCTCCAACTCTGACAGCTTGAGGGAAATGACAAAGAAACACTAAGGAACATTCCTAATTGTTTAACAATAAACAGCTTTGCTTGATTAACTGTAAACAAAAAGGTTGGAACTTGGAACAAAAAAAAAAACACAGTGCAGTCTAATGTCTTGTATGTGTGCATATACTGCACCACCCAGAACATTTAGTACATTTAATTTGCTGTAATCTCTCTAGTAAGCAACTATGCTTATTACTTGTCAAGTGATATACTGTCTGTAAGTGGCATCACATACTTTTTGCAACCTGTAAACATGAAGAACTTAAAAAACACATCCACATAGCATCATATTTGTTCAGTGCTGACTTATAGTGAATCGAGCACAAGTGTTATGGTCGAATATCCTACATATAGATGCTGGCTGGTGATACAGTCTTTATTGGCTGAGAGCTCCTAAAATGACTCGATCCTCCACTGGCTCAACAGAAACTCGGCCTCTGTCTTTCAGACACGGATGCAGCTCTTATAGCCTGTGGCATGACAATCTCACGTCAGCCAGCTGACTTCAGTTGACAGTTCTGTTCATACAAAAGCGCCACAACATAGTATAATATTAGTATATTACGATGGTACTGACTTAACCGTCTTTAAAATCCGTCTTCATACATGATCGTCGACATATTCCTAAGATAACAGTAATGTTTCAAATGAAGGACATTGCTCTATTGAGCTTCTCAAGGGAAAGGTCTCAAAATAAATGAGCTTTTTTAAATCTTTGCCCGCAAACATGGCACACCTACTAAGGCGCTGAGCAAGATTTTTAATAACAGCGGGAAACATAGCAACAAGCTCATTTGGAGGGAGTGATGGTGAAATTATTGGGTGAGAGGATGTGAGCTCAGCGGAGGTCTAACAGCAGGCACCACGTCCGATTTCAGAGCCCTTTGGAGGGGTCATGAAGTGTCCGTGGCTGGGTGTGTCCGCCTGATAATGTCAGTGATGTGACCGGTCTCGCCCACTCAACGTTTCTCCCCGCATAAAGGCTGTGTGTTTCTGCGTGTCTTAAATTAGGCAGGGGAGGCAGTGTATGTCAGATCATGAACATTGGTGAAAAAGAAATCCAGTTTGTGGCGTAGTTTAGTACAAATATTTGCGCATTCCCTAAACTGAGACCTTTTAGGATTAAACCATAATTATCTGTGTGTCACTAAACGAGCGTCCTTTAGATAGTGTACTGGGATTAGCAGCCAGTGAGTATTTTATTTATTTATTTATTTGAATTAAAATAAAATGTGTTTGTGTTTTTGCAAGCCACAGAGCTGCAAGAGCACTTTGACCATGCCAAGATGTATGTTTACTTATCCTCAAAGTGTCAACATCCACTGCATAGCCCTCTGCGAACTGAACAAGTACCGGTGCCAGGCATATTTTAATGTCTGGTAAACACTGTCCTCTAGTGCTCACACTTTAACACACACACACACACACACACGCATGCATACAACAGGATTATAGCTCCTGTTGCCAATGCCAGAAATCAGGACTTTTTAAAGCATGTTGTTTCATCTTCTAAAACGCTATAAACTTCAGAGACGATTCCAAAATGAAACATATTCTGGACAAATTGATGTTAATGTAGGCCTGTCTGTTCAAACAACGCCTGCGGTTATTTTTTAAAAGGAGGTGTCACTTTGTGTTCCTCTAGTGACGACCGACGCTATTCCCCAAACATGGAGTAATAGCTACAATTGGACAGAAATGTCTGTAACCATGGTTTTATTACCATCTACTCTCAGATGGCTTTTAGCCGGGCTGGTATAGTCTGCCTAATGAGGCACTTCACAATCACAGAGCGAGAAGCAATAAAAAGGAGGGGAAGGCCTATCCCTCCTCCTCCAAATGACCTGATCAATCATTCACCAATGCTTTCTGACCAGCTGATTTCACCTGGTGAAGTCGTGTCAACACAAGGTTGGCACGTCCTGATCTTCTAGACAACAGGAGGTGGATCTTGACGTCGGCACAACAGATTAGCAATCAGCCTGTCAAGCCCGCAGGATATTAGAGATGTAAATGGAACATTACGGTGTCATTATAATCGCGCTCATCCTGTTCAATCTTTGATGGCAATGTCTTCTCTCTGCAATTCTACACCATCTGGCTAAATCAGCGTAGGCAGGAGAAGCAGAGCCAGGGGTAGTTAGGACAACCAGTCTTCGGGTAGGATGCAATCATTATCTTTGGCTACTGACACATCCCTTTTGTTACAACTCAGAGTTGTGACTTGGGCCAAGCCCAGTTCAGGAGCGCCAATGAATGTTCATCAGATGTTTTAATCCCTTCATAAAGCAAAGCCTCTATTTTGAGATCTTTCTTAAGGGTGTATAAAATAAATGAATATAAGATATTGTAGTCCAGCCGTTCAACGAGCACCGGACATTTTATCACCAAAAGGGCACAGAGTGCTTTGTGTGGCAGAGGCACTGAACTTTAAGGGCATGCATGGTGACATTGTGTACCGATATCTGCAAACAGTCCTGTTGCGTCAGTTGACCAAACAAACAGGGCAGGTTATACAGACCTTGTAAACATTCATCTCTTTCAGTGGAAGCCCTCCAATTTACTATGATCCATTTTACTGCATCCAAAACTCAGCCACAACACTCAGCATTCTGACAATCAAATAGGATATTTAGAGTATAACAGGATCTGTTAACAAAAGACCGTTCATTTGCCAAATTGGCCAGCAGAATAGACAAACCTTCCAGAACTTTGGGTTGGGCTTTGTGCAGTTTCCACTCCTTATCTTTCATACTGCCAAGAACATTAGATTCGAGACACATGATGTCAATGTAAACCGCGTTGTTTTTTTAACAAAAGCAGAGCAAAGAAACAGACAGGGTTGTCACTCTCAATTTTAAACTCTGAATCAAGCTTCTCAGGATTTCCAGGGGTTTCATCAGTACTGCTGATCATTGTCTGACTTTACAGTATTGTGTGATATTAATTAATGAGCTCACATATATACCTCAACTAGGTTTGCCATGTATAAATAATTTGGTTCTAAATTATATATCATGAAAAAAGTTAACTATAGCTGCAATTCAGCTACTTTTTAATCCTTCTAAAAGCATTAACAAGCAGAACGCGGTGGAGAATCACTAAATCTCGTCATAGTAATTTAAAAGAAAGAAACAGGTTTCTCTGTATTTTAATCAAGGGGTACACCGATTTAGCACAATGTTGGAGGAACAAAGGATTTGTAGTGACAAAATAAGAAGAAAAAAACAAAACTTGCTGAACCAGTTTTTGGTAAAGGCAGTATTATGAAGAAATAATCATTTGGAACATACGCATGAATTTACACAATGGGGTGCTCAAATATTAACATGCTTTTAAATGAATAAATCAAGACCTTTACAGGTTATTTCCAAAGTGGTGACATGTGAGGGATTACTGATACATCTTTTATGATCCCCACCTTCATCATTGTGGTGAGATTTTGGATGCAGCGTTATCACTGTGAAAAGAGACATCTGGCTCCCATCTGGTCTTTGTTGTCCTCCTGCAGCACCAAACATATTTTATGAAGCAAGGACAAATGGCACAGCTCTCTGCTTGTTTTTGCTCATCTGCTTTCTATAGAAATATGTCAAAACAATCCGTTGCCACACACATGCACACACACACAAATTATACAGTATTTTAAAAAGACCGAAAATTCTATTAACATTCAATTAAGCTCAGTTGAACTGGTTAATGTAGCTCACCGGTTTTTATGCACGTCCAGATCCATCTATTGTTGTGTTTCTGATGTCGTGTTGAAACTCCTGAAAACTGGCAGGCGGTAGTGGAACTGGAACAGCCTGGCGGTAGACTGTATACTAATGACAAGACAGAAGAAAATGAAACATCTGTGTGAATGCCGCAGTCAAGATTAGTTATATGCAACACAAGGGTCTAGAAGTTTTTCATAAAGATGTAGGTATGTGGGTATATCCTGCGACACCTCTGGGAATTTAATCTTCACGTTGACGCTGTCTGCTGAGGCAGCAACAACTGATGCAGAAACCTCCTGCTTGGCATTTCTCTCGTGTTGCTGGTAGAAGCCAAAAAGGAAAGCCATGCCTGGGATGTAGCTCTCAATTCTAAGGAAAGGTAAGAAGCTCCTTTAAGAACACGTGCCAGCGTACTGTCATACAGCATACAGCCAGCATACACGTGATACATACAGTGTTACTGTATGTATCACGTGCCAGCATAATTCATTTTCGGTGATACTGTATGTATCACAGAAAATGTTTTCACCATGCTCTGCAAAGCAAAGCAAGTTGCTAGAACATGTGAATGGAAGCCTTGCTTCACTTTCTTCCTCAGCTCATCCTCCTCCGTTCTCCCCACATTTTATTTATTTACTTTCTCAACACACACTGCAAGTAAAATTTTCCCATTGAAGCTCACCTTCTGCCCATCTCTGCCATGGTTTCTGGGATCCTGCTCCAGTGTACTTTGGCCTTGACTGTTGGCTTGGAACCAGGCAGATGTGCAGTTTCAGCTCTCATTGACATTTCATAGGACTGACATTCAGCTCCCCATCTGATGTGTGCCTGGACCAAACACAAGAGATCAATCATGAGGGGAAACTCTACAAACAACCGTCCCTCCATCTCACATTTTTAATTGCTTAACAGTGAAGGACGATGCTAGAAATGATTGGCCAGTGTGACATTTCTTTCTAAAGCTAAAAAAGGTATTATACAAGAATGTGTCAGCTGCACACATTGAGTGTATTTGTCCATTTAAAGGGGAGTCTAACATCATTTATCTTTTTATTATCTACAAATTCCATGAACAACCCAAGCCAACAATAAATGTATCCTACAAACTATTCTCCGTGTATGTACATCCTAACATAGCTCATGTCTCCATGCAGCAGAACTCTGCTCATGTCTAAAATTTATTAAAACCCCGTAACAAGGCCATGCCATGTGGTTACATGTTCCTTCATTACCATGAACATGGTACTTTATTCCTCTACACTTGTCAACGTAACAAGGCAGTGTAAAGACGCCCCTTTTCACACGTCCCAAACTCTCCAGAGATTGAAAATGCAGTCACAGATTTGTTAACGAATAAACTACACTGGCAATTTTCCTTGTAATTAAGGAATGTGTTCCCCAGTGGAATGATACAGCTCTTTTATGTGGTTGCAATGGCTTTTGGACGATAATGGAATTCTTTGGTACAGAGGAATAAAGAATATTTGAATCTTTGGTTACCCAGCATCCGATTCTTGCAAGAAGGACAAGTTCAGAGAAAGTGCAGATAATCACATAAACTATCGACAGCATTCCCTTTAAAATCCTCCCGTTTTATAAACCAAGAGAAATGTAAATAACTCATCTGCTCTTTCCTGTGTGTTTGATATCTACCTTTGCTTCAGCACGGGCCTTCACAGTGGTGTCCATGCACATCTTCCAGTTGGTGTCTTCTCCAACCTGGGACACAATCAGTTGGGTGTTCTGAATATTTGCCTCGGCCGTGTAGTACACGGCTGCATCGTAACCCTCAGGCTTCTGGTTGCCACTCAGGGCAAAAGCTTTGATGTTGAACGCAGCTTCAGGTGTTGATTCCCAGCCCTAAGGAATGGCATAGCAAGCAGTCCATTAGACTGTAATGGCTTTGTGTGCATCATGTCCAATATGTGGAACATGTGAGTATTGGTCATCTTATGTCACTCCAGTGAATTCAAGTGAATGTGCATCACTGTGATCATGGTTAGTATCCAGTGGGTGTGATGGACAATGGGGTTGGGGACTCTGGGAGTCAACAAGGCTGAGGGAACAAGCAATATTTGCTGTATATGTCAGATGAACCACACTTATATGGTGCTTTCTTATGCACAAAAATATCTGCAGTCTAAATGTGGTTCACTTCTTTCATGGTATCATGAATCACAGATAAAACATTTTACATGATTAGATTGCTCAGCACAAACTTTTTTTTTTTTTTTTGCAGTGAAACAAATTTTGGGTCACTCTCTGTGCAGCATGTTTAGCGTACTTCTGTTAAGCTGTCATGAGGGCTGTGATGAGATCCTCTAAGGCTTGAGGCTGAATCAGAGGACAGACGTACACGCCGAGTGGCTTCCTGTAAACACAATTTAGGAACAGGAGATTTTGATTGGATACAATGCAAGAGCAGGTGCAGAGATAATACGATGCAATGGGTAACCAAATACCTTGGAAAGCCTCCTCAGAGTCTCAAACAGCTGGAGTATGCTCATTGGATGTGTGCTTGGGCCGGCATTAACCTCAAAGTGGATTTTGTCAACAGCTTTGATTGCGTGGGCTAATAAAAATGCACAGGCTACGTTAGCAAAAAGTTAAGAAATAAATGTACTGCATAATAATAATAATAATAATAATAATAATAATAATAATAATAATAGCTTCATTTGTATGGTAACTGTTAAAGCACAAAGTCAACAAAGTGCTTCACAGAATAAAAAATAATAAAACACGTACAATTACATTATCAAAATCAGCCTTGCAACAGATACTACCATTGTGAGGTTTATGATGTTTTTGTGGAGACTCTCAGGAAAGTTTTTATTCAGCTCTAAGTCAGAGCATGATGATAACAGCATCCGTTTTGCATGGTCCATTATGAAATTACGTTACATTGATAATTTCGCAAAAATTGTGCCCATCTTTTTGCAGTGATGTAGAAGTGTTCTCCGGGGTCCGTCAGTACACTGTGACATCACTGCTGGGTGTGGTTACAGGTGTAACAGAGCTCGCTTCTGACCACACCCAACCACGCCCCTTAGGAAATCTGAGTGTGTTCAGAGGTGAAACAGGCTTGAAACTTTTTATTCAGCGTGCGCAGCGAAGCACTGCGTCTCGGCCTGGTGTTAAGTTACTCTTACTAATACCAGAAGCATAACTTTGATGAGGCAAAAAGGCGCATGCTTTCCCATTCTGTTCAAATCACGTGTCATCAAATTGAAAAATGATGCTACAGCAGTGGTATCCATGCAGCAAAGACAGTGCAAAAACAAATGCCTCCTGAAGAAGCAATGAGGGGAGAAGGTGCTCGCACACACTAATAAAACGCTGTAATACTGGGTGGCAGCAATGTTTGCAAATTGGGCAATAAAGTGGCATTTGAACTTACATATTTCATTTAGTAGTGTGTCTCATGTAAGTTTTTTCTCAGCACTCTGTGGTGTAATGCAGTGGGCAAGCATACCTGGGACTACTTTGAATGCCAAGTGGGTGTATCCCAAGAAATAGTACAGAGGGTATTCCTCATGATAATACTCTCTCCTTAACTCAGATTCCACACAGACACCTGCTCCATAAATATTACTCTCGGCGCACCTTTCGGCTCTCGGATGCCAGGTGTCTGGTGGCACCATCTGTTAGATTAGAAAAAAAAAAAACACAAGGATATTAATCTGTTTTGAGTTCAGTTAAATCCTCATTAGTTGAACTCCAACAGTAATATCCTAAAGGTGTTGACTGTACCTGATCAGACTCAGGCCTCACAAAAGCGGGGCCCATGTGGGCAACTTCATCATTGGAGTCAATGGCGTTGTGCATCATTGGGGTCATTTTAGCCAGAGCTGGTTCTTCAGTGTTTCTGGAGACTGCATACACATTGGAGCTGTTGGTTGGAAAGGAAAATAAGAAATCTTAAACTTGGCATATTGGCTGCGTTGTGGATAGCATGTATAAAACTCAAAGCATAAAAGTGTAAACTGTAACATAAACACTATACATACGAGGTGATGTAACCATTTGATTCCAGTTAGGTTCAGAATTGATTCTTAATTCAACATCTATTCTTAAGTCGATAAATAAGTAAGCGGCACTATTGCCAGGCTCTTCCTCCAGTGTAGTGTGTCACAAACCATTCAATCGTGTTTTCAGTCCACTGAATTACAAGTAGTGCTGGAGTTTGGTGCTCCACTTCGCTAATGCTAGTCTCTGGGTGATGGTGTAAAATATTACACTTTTGTCCTACTAAGCCTTTATATATTATGATTCTTATCTACTGCATATCTAAAATGGGTTGAAATAGGCTGCTTGCACAAATTACCTGAGGGATGTTTTTTTTTTTTTTAGTGGGAGTCTCGTTTGTGTTGCTCCATCAAGAGCTGCACTGCACTCTTCAAATCGATTCAAAATTGCAGAGAATAAAAATCATAATTCCTAAGCAAGTCCATTTTTTTCCCCGCACCCTTAAAACATACCTGACTGAAAAGATTTCAGACTCTTTTTTGCATGGAGGAAAGTCGAGTTCAAACTTCTTTTCTCGGACGTTGATCTTGGCAGAAAACTTCCATGGAATAGCGAGAGGACTTTTGGACTTAAACTCAGAGCCACACTGGAACAGTTCTGTGTTGATCCCATAGAAAACCCAAAAATCCTTTGTGTAACTAAAAAAGGAGAGGTGAATTCAGCAGTTTTAACTTGACCGTATGAATATAAATGGTATACAAAGGCAATAATATGAATATGATAATAATAATGGAATATGAATAAATATTTTTACCCAATAAAACCATCAGTCTCCAGTGAAATTTCAGAAGTCAAGAGTTGTCCAAGACGTTCAGTCAATGGTGGATTAACTGAAGCTTTAGCTACACAAAACATAACATTAATAACGGTTTAGATGTAATAAAATTAAGTTTTTTTAGTAACTAATCAATAATAATTACATTTGCAGGGTGGTCATATGCCAGCTGATTCGTCTCCTCACCGTTAACAGTGATCCCATTGATTGAGTCATAATATTTGCTAATCTCTAGCGGGAGACCCAGGGTGGTAGCTTGGAAGTAGCGAACCTCAAAGATCAAGAATGGCTTGGTCCGATGCCATGATACTCCCCTCTGTAAATTCTCAATCAAAGCCCACAGAGGGCTTTCTTTCCCTGCAGAGGGACTGGCAGCCTGCAAGTAAGATCACAGGAGAGCAGCATGTAATAGGCTTTGTAGACCATTTGACAGTTAAATACTCTTTGTTGGCTGCACTGGCTTTAGATATAAAAAATGGGTCGTTACTAGTGTTTCTGTTCAGTTATTCTCTCACCCTGATGATATTCTGAATGAGCTCTTTGTTGATATTGGCAAAGAACCACTCTTGTCCAGAGGCGCGTGAGTAGGCAGAGAGGACTGGCTTATCGCTGGGCAGAGTTTCCCAGTTTTGAAGCTGAAAGGGACACAGCCTAGTGGTCACCCAGACGCATACAGTACGTTGATGAATTGTAGCGCAGTTGTGACCTTTTTGCCTTAAAGTTTCAATCGTATGCTCACCACACTGAAAATAGCCTGGAAGTCACTGAAACTCAGATCTCCTTTAAATCCTGGGATGCTGTTACCAAACAACTCCTTAATTCCGTCAGCACGGACACCCAACTGTAGCATGCAAAGAAAACATGATTACCGTTCATGACTTCAGTGCAAGTGTCAGTGGTAGTGTATCACTCTGTACCTCCAGTAGCTGCAGAATTCTACCGATGAAATAAAATTTTCCTTTCATCATGATTTCAGTGGGAAAGATGTTTGTTGCACTTCTTAGCATGAAGACTTCTGTCGCTGTGCCAATTAGGAAATCGTCTGCATTGGGAAAACAGTAAATTCTCATACAACTGTCTCAGAGAAATCTCAGGGTTCCAGGAATCTATATTTAAACATACCATTAAACCAGTCCATGTGCATTGCTTGGCTGTAGTGATAGCTGAGACGACCAAATTTAGGGGCCAGGATTTTCACAGCTACATTGCAGGCAGTCGAGCTATTGCAGAGGCCACAAAAAGGGATTATGACTCATTTAACACAAACACTGAAATACAGCGCTTTTTTACAGTCATACTCACAGGAAGTGATTGTCTGGGGTACTGGATCTGGCGATGCTTCTCAGGTACGAATATGCAAAACTAACGACATTGAGGTTTTTTTCCTGCTGTAGATGTGCAGTCACTGTGGACACCAGAGCCATCGATGGCTTGGTGTCAAATAGGATCATGAAGGCCAGCATGCGGATTTCAGGGGGAAGGTTATTTTGCAGGAACAGAGCCACGGTGATGTCTTGGACCTGAAAACACAAGTATTATAATTATTAGACGTTCAGAAAGCTCGCACATTCGACCACCCACTGCTAAGGTAATTTCTGGTCTGTTCCAACACAGCCACCATCATTTTCTGAACTTGAAAAGGCAGATAACTGTAAATGTGGATATAAATAAGAAGATTATGTACCTCCACAGTGTGAAGTTTACGCAACAGTAGCAAGAATCAGAAATTGCCATTTTGACATGATTGTTGAAAATTACTACTCTTACCTGCCACAATGAATAAAATGAAATAAACTTTCCTGGATTAGAACTGTCTACAGCTTTGTATAACTGAACTTTTAACCTGACTATGAAACACATGCAATTACCATAAACATGTTTTGTATAAAAACCAAGTGTATACATAGCTGCGATAAATCTAAAAGTCCTCTAATCTTCTTGCATGTTATTTGCTGTCCTTACACTGTGAGGGTCTCTGGCGGCTATGAGTCTCATAGACTGCACAGCAGCACTCAGCACAGGAGGTGGCAGATCCACAGGGGTGGCAGCCACGCCAGGGAGGAAGCGCATGATGGTTTTAATGCTGCCTGGATGGCCTGCGTTCCCCAGAGCTTTCAGAGCGATGACCATGTCTGCCTCACTGCCATTCCTCAGAGCCTCCACGGCCATGTCCAGCAGTGGCTAGTACAGATGTGAAACAAATATCAGTTTTTAACACATTTCTATTCAGCACATTCGAATTTTACATTCTAATGTGCTGCCGCTACTCCCTCAGTCAAACCACATATGATAACAACTTATGATTGCTGCTTTTAAGGGTTTTTGTTAAGAATGGCTGTCTCAAGTATTCATCAAAGGGAACTGATTTTTGTGTTATTTTGATTACCTGAACAGCAGTAACTGGGCAGGGTGTATAATATGCACAGTGCTTGTACACCAGAGAACCATAGGAAAGCACCACAGTGTGCCACAGATAGATACTGGATTTACTGAAGGGCATGTCCAGGAACATCTGCAAAAACAGAGGCAGGGGCATTTTGACATGACCTGGAGAAAATCTTTTGTAGAAAGTGTGTCTGGTATCATTCTTCAGCATACAAACAGTTTCTCCAGCTTTACATTAACTCACTTTAGCCATCTCAACCAACTCAGGAATAGCTTGGAGATGGTTAATAGCCAGCAAAAGGGTTTCCAGAGCTTCAGTTGCAGACACATCTGCAGCCTGAAACCTCGTTTCCAGGAACTTTAGGATTCTGGCATCGGTGACCTCAACAATCATGTCCAAAAACCAACGTCTAATAATTGAAAAATGAGAGAAAATGGATTAATCAATACTGAAAATGAGGATTATGCTTCAGATAAAGCAAAAAAGCAAAAGGTAAATGTGTGGAAAACAAGGTCAGATGTCTCTTTTAATTGCGCTTGTAAGATATGAAATAAAATCTGTCTCAGTCTTAATGAGCAGGGAAAGCAGCTTTCACTCGTCACCTTTCTGTCATCATGCCTCACATGATAATAAATCATTAATCAGTGGTAATGTACCAGACTAAATCCTTCCTGAACAAAATGCGAGGACACTCTTCAATTACCTAATCAGCTGAAGTGGATCAGTATCAGATTTTAGAGATGGCCTGGGACCATTTGTTCGTCATCTCATGATGCCATGATGAAAAGCCCGGTTAAGGGTGAAGATAATCTGTGAAGGATTTTCACTTGGAGTCTTAAGTACAATGTTCTCAGTGGGTTCAAAGATATCTTGATAAATTTCACTTATAACTTTTGAATTTAAAACTTGCTACAGTAAGGAGGGCGTCGTGGGTAACCGTAGGACACAGAGACTCGCAGAGGAGCCTCTTTGCAAACCCCCCAAATCTCAACAATGCATGGAGCCGACCTGCGCGTCAAGCAAATTGATTGGCTGCTTCATTTCCTGTCAGCCACGCAAACCTATCACGCGCATGTTGGCCAGCATGCAGCCCAGAGAAGCATAATTCCACCTTTATTCTTGTTAGAGTAAAGATCGAGAACAGGAGCAAATGAAGAGCCTTTTTCAAAGGCGGTTCAGTTGTCTAAAAACTGGCCACTTCCAAATTCAGTGGCCGAATTCAATGTTATATTCTTTGTGTCGTCGGCCAAAAATGACCAGAGGTTCATATTTTGTGTATCGCAGTAGGATAACGCTTCTTACCTGTGTTCTTCATTTCCTGCAAACTGCTTCCACATTTCCTCTAATCCTTCATAAGGCATCACTCGCAGGAGCTGATACAGCTTTATAGTATCTTCAGTTGATGCACTGTCAATCTGATAACTGTTAGCCTCGGCCAGATGCTTGATCAATTCAATAGCCTGGAAAGAAAAATCAGAGGGTAGAGCTGCTGAAAAAAATTAATCTTACACAAAATGATTCTTAGACATTTCCAGAACTCATTAGCATACAGTATGTCACTCTGTTGTTTCGTCCTCAGTGCACAAAATTATGCAAATTTCCTTAGATTTAGTCCACTCATAAGAGATAACCAATGTTTTTCATTTCAGCTGATTTCAGAAAAGGAAACTGATTTAATACATTTTAATAATATCTAGGAATTTATGGGATTTCATTTAATTTTTTTAAAAACTATCTTTGTATATATTCTAATGTATCTTCGTGTAACTTTTAGAGTGCTTCCTGTTCCTTTCTGGAAAGATTATATGAAGATGCGAGTTCTATGTAGTACCTAATTACCTTTGGTACTGGGTCTTCCAGGTTCTGCATCAAAAGGGGGATATTAGCTCCGGCATTGACAAACTTGTAAACCAGGCTGCCCTTGCTTTCCACTGGCCCAAAGGAGGCGGCTCTCGCTGTGTCACTCACACCGATCAGCACCATTTCCTTCCTACAGGAGAAGTTATTTAAAGCAGCTGATTTGTGTAGCAGACAGGCATTGTGATTGTGGATGAGCAGGCATAATTTGCGGATGTTGTTTTGTTTTTGTTTTTTTTTGTCTTACATGGCATACATCTTGAAACTGCCGCCCTTCACATTGAAGGGACTGAAGTGCTGTCGCTCCAGGCCATGAGCCCTGGTGATGAGACCTCCCTCTGCTGTTGGTTTGACTGTGTAAACATATCTCACTGTTGTAATGATAGATTCCCCTCTCTAGATTGGAGGAACAATAAATAAATAAATAAAAAAAAAAAAAATCGAAAGTAGATCTGACTTTTGTGTTTAATTAATAATTGTAGAAACAGAGGCATCTGCAGCGAGATAAACAGACCTGTTTGGAGACTTGATCGAGCACAGCAGTAGCCATTCCCCTGTAGATGGCTGCTTTCTCCTTGCAGTTACTGAAATCCACAACCTGAGTGATGGTCATGTCCTTTGTCTCCGCGTTTTCTTCAGTAGCGTAGTTACTCTGGCACTTGCCATGGATGCCAACCTACAAACAAAACTAAATCTTTTTCATTTTACAGTTTTATTGAAGATGTGTGTAATAAATGAAGACGATGCAGAACAGAGCAGTTTCTTTTATCTGTCGGTGACTTACCTCTTCCAGTTCATAAATCCTCTGTGTGGTCTTGACAGTGACTTGGAAGAAACCCAGTATCCCTCTCACAATGTTTACAACAGTGTCAGAAATCTCAGCAGAGGCGCGGATGTCACCAACGTGTCCGCTGGCGTAGTCAAACACGAAGGGTTTGACGAGCTGGGCGGCAAGACGTCGGGTGAGCTTTGGGGAGGCAATAAAACCGTTTTTCCCCGGGAAGCCGTTGAACTCCTCGAAGGCCAAATCTGAAACCTTTGAACCAGAGATGGAATCAAGCAGATTCATCCCTCAAGTGCCGCATTGGAGAGTCAACATGAACGGTCTCTCGTTCTCTGCTCAAAGCCATGTCAGATGAAACACAGGTGAAAGGTGCAACTCAGCAGAAGAGGACAGGAGTTATCTGTGCTATTTGAACGGATTATTATAGCTGACTTTACTGTAACTACAACATCTCCAACAGAGTTTGCCGACAGCATCTGTTTGACTGAAAGATGTGAAAAAAGGCTGCTGTAAGGAGCATAGACACTATACACACAGTGTTGCCCAGCTGTTTGAATGCAAATATTTGTAACAAAAAATTTCCAAACTTTCATCACTTTCATAAAGAACCTCAAAAGTTTTCAAGTATATGTAATTTATAACGTTATCCACATGACTTTGGCTTCAGAACCCTGTACAACCTTTCGACAGGTGTTTATTAAAATGACTTCCAAATAATTTATGATACATGAATAAATGATATATGACAAATCATGTACCGCCAGTTACTTTGCTTGACTAATGAATCAGACATTAAATTAACTAATTAACAACCTGTCAATGTTAATGCTGCGCGACTCAATTAGATTATATCCAACATGTTTAAACAAAATATTCCGTGTAACTTTCTATTATCCTCTGTTCTCACTCTTACCTGAAGGATGAATGTTTGCGCAGAAACACCAGCGATCTTCACCTTGCACGTCATTCTCACACCAGACTCAGCAAGGTTGGGAAGGGCGAGTCCAAAATTCACCACTCCCTCATATTTGTACTCGTAGGTCTTCTTAGGGTTCAGGCTGAGCTCTGCAATATGTTCCAAAATTAAATGTCATCTCACATCGTATTTTATGGAAAGTTTTTGAAAGATCCTTTTTAATTTTATGATGGCGACAAAACTCACCATATCGGGCACTTTGGCATGCTGAAAGAATGAAGTCAAACATAATGTCAATATTAGAACTTTTTGAATGTATGAGCGCATTCTTTACAAATTGAATATGGTTTATTTATGGATCTACTAAAAGCTAGGGTAAACATGTAAATGTGGTGAGAACGCTAATTTCCAACATGTTAAAAGCCAGGCACAAAACATGTAACAGTAAATTAAACCGTAAAATCTTAAAAAACAAATTACATTAGTGTAAATTCTACCGAAAAAATAAATTTACACATAAATACAACAATTTGATGACTAAAGAAAAAATTAATTAATAACCTGTCATCTTAGTCCATAAATGATTCCTGACTCACCTCTAAAAGTCCCTATTTGTGTCATCCATGCCTAAATCACTTATGGTGGTGATTCATGATTGATCAATTGAAAATATCTATATATCTATATCTATATATTCAAAATATCTATTTTAAAAAGTATTTCACTTGTTGAATGGTGGAATAAATTAAAAATATATGCACTAGAAAAAAAAAAAAAAAAACTAAAAATAGTTAAATCATCCCCATTATGAGTCAACTGCAAAATCTCTGAAACTGAAGTTAAAGGATTCTCAGCATGGACTGTGCCACGATTGTTGTGAAACGGCAAAACAGTAAGAATGAAGCTGCTGCAAGAAAAATGAAATGAATGAAGCAATGAAAACTTACTGGCCAGGGCCACAAAGCAGTAGAGGAGAAGACCCCGCATAGTGAAACTAAGGAGTGGAAGCAGTGACTGCAGATTCGTCCTTTATATACCAGTGTGAGTTATCACTGGGGACTGACTGATTTAAAGTAAACACATGTTGTCTGCACTAGAGCCACGTTGACCTGTGACATTGTCAGAATGACACAAGTGTTAAAGATAGCTCTCTCAACAGTTTCTTGTGAAAAATAAATGAGTGGTTGTGTAAAATTTCTAACATAAAAAAAACTACCACTATTACTATTAATGATTGTGCTTAAAACATTGAGATTATATCTCTGAAAAGAATGTCATAGTCTTTGTATCTGTAAGTCATGGGAGAAATTTGTGTCCAGTGTTTTCCAACATAAACACAGAACTCTGGCTTGTATTTAAAAAAAAAAAAAAAAAAAAAAATTATATATATATATATATATTTATATTTGAAGCTAAAGTCTCATATTTAATCACTGAAAAATTTGAGTAAACAAGTTTCTCACAGTTGAATGGAGGGATAAGCCCAGTGGGATCTAAATCTATTCCCTCAGTGAATCCCAGCCACATGGACTAAAGGCAGAGAAGATTTTGGCTGGTTTTACTCTTTTTCTTCTTGAATACTGGTGCAAATCCAGGTCTTACATTTTATACACTGTCCCCTGGCGTCACAAAGCTCTCCTCCTCGATACAAACAAAGTCAAACAGCGTGGAGAATCGCTGCTCTTCATCCCAATTTTAAACATGTGCCTCAGCCTGTTTATATGTGCAGTTCCAGGGTGATGACATCAAGCAGCAATCAGCCTAAGTGTCTCTTCTCTCTGTCTTTTAGGGTTATGTTCAGATTGCACAACACAGGAGTCCTGCGTGTAATCATACTTTAGGATTCCCTCAGCTATTGTAGCTCTTTCATCCTCGGCTTCAATTTACCTGACCATCTGCTTCCTTTGCTTTTCATTTCGGCATCAGCCTTTAGAGGGCTCCAATGTCACATCTTTGTCCTAAATTTGGATCAATAAACCTGGATTGTTCTTAAAATTACAAGACAAACAAAAGCAATAAGAAAACCTATGGAGATCAGTAGGGTTTATTCATGTCGTGATCTGAGTTTTAGCAACACCTTTGTCTTGCAAATCCAGACCAGTTTTTACAGTACTGAGGCACTATGAAACTCCCCCCCAGGTCTGGTAGGGCTGTTTGCTGACTTGTTGAGTCGTAGTCAGATCTTGATGTAAATTTGGCTGAAAAAAGTCAAAGAAGGTGGTAAAACAAGTCAACACTAAGAGCTAATTTTTCACAAAATACACTAAACTGAGAAAAAAAAATACAGAAAAATAGCGTACGTGTTTATCTGTGTAAAAAAAAAAAAAAAAAAAAAAAACGTTCAGGAATGTTCTCAGTATCTGTATGAACGGTACTAAATGTTTCAGCATCCAACAAATTACTGCCCAGAACTGATTGTAAAGTGTATACATATATATAAACCCTCTGTGCACAGGCATGTGAGACATTAGTACTAAATGTCTCACTTGTTGTTATACTGCAGATTTTCTTGGATTCATTATTTGGGATTCAGAGAATGTACTAATTAACAGCTCTCATGGACCAACAAGCTACAAGCAAACATAAAAAGATGGCCGGAGAGGAACATTTGTCTGATCATGCAGACAAATATAATAAACACAAAGTTTTGACAGCTATTAGTTATCGTGTCAAGTGTTTGTTCTCACAGTGGAAAGCGTTCCTCACTCTGTCCAGTAGATGGAGCCGTTGGCCTACCTACCGACCGACTGCCATGTACGAGAGAATGGAAACAGTCCTCGCTACGACTCATATTTCATTTACTGTTCACCTAGTTGATCAGAAAAGGAGGATGAAATAATGCATTGAACAAAACCAGTGATTTTTTAAACATAAAAGAAGTGAGCAGCAGATATGAGTGTTGGTTTGGCACATTCATTTTAATAATTTACAAAACAATTTCGAACACAAAAAGGGAACAAAGACAATAGACTGTGTAGGTTACTTTTAGTGTAATGTGATAATTGAAGAGGTATTAAATTAAACTGAAAATAAACAATGTATTTTGATTCCATTATTACTCACAGAAGAATGTCTTTTGTGAAAAGCTAGTTAGACCTACAGTTGTATGTTGTATTGTACAGAAAACACAAACATGATGTATAGATGATCTCAGCCTTTTAAAAGGGAAACAAGCTGCTTAGAAATGACAAGTGCTGCGTGTTCTCGGTTATTAGATATCTGTACTAAACAATTCCTCCCACAGCATTTTCCAGAAATGAAAGCATGAGTCAAGGGACATTGCAAAGGTGTAGCGTCGACTGTTATTTTACAAGTGCAGATGATCAGGCTTTGGTTGCGTCAATTCATCTCAGGCATTCAAAACAACATGGTACGTTTTTGAAAAGCCTGTAGTACTCCTCCTGAATCTGGAACAACACGTACAAGAAGGTAGGATTTAAATATGATAAGATATGATATGAGATGATATAATATAATATAATAATAGGTTTCCTGTCTATCAACAAACTACCATCAAGACGCTCTTTAGCAGGAATTTAAATCTCACCCTCTTGCTCTGAACTGCTTATTGTCCAAAAATAGTTATGGAATGACTGTTGAATAAATAAGTAACTCTTAGAAATTAATATCAAGAAAAGCCCAAACATTTCTCCTACCTTTCTGGACAGCACACAGAGGAAGATGAAGATGAACATGCCCTGGAAGGCGTTGGTGATGGTGAACAGATAGGCAGTCAGGGTGGTCTCATGGAGGATGTGCAGCACTCCGAAGGTCCATGTGGCTCCCAGCACGAACAGCAGGGCCAAGGCGCCACGGGCACAGGACCTGAGGGCGATCACACTGACTTCAGAGTGTGGGAACAATTTGATACCGCAAGGGCATCACATGATACCGTACTAATTCAACAGACGCAGAACCTACAGCTTGATTTTCAATGATATTTTGACCTACTCACCAGCAGAACAGATAATCCTACCTGATGTTTTCATAGTGGGAGATTTCAGGCTTTTTCACAGCAGTATGCCGGTACACTTTGTAGATGATTACTCCAAAAGCCAAGAGATTAACCTTTAGCGGAGACCGACCAAAACAAACATGACACACAGACATGATCAAATTAGTATTTATCTTTGAAGCGATCCCTATTTGACGAATTAATACTCTAACAGTCAGTTTTAGCATGTTACAAAGAAACCTGCTCTCACCAGGATGATCAAACACGCAGGCCCAATGAAACTCCATATGAAGTGGTTTTCTGTGCTCAGCCAACACCTAAAAAACACAAAGTCTTATTTTATTTAATAATTTAACATTTTTATTGACTCAGAATGTTTTTAAGACCTCGTTGTGGCAATAATCCCTACTCCTGCAGGAGCAATACCTTCTATAATTTTAGTCCAATAGCTCCTAATCTTAGTTATGACCATATTGTGTTTGCTACTACATCCCCTTCTTATCCTACAAAAACAATTGGTTGGAAAAGCTACCACTTCCCAGAGTAATGAGCAATCAGCACTTCTTTTGCATAACCTCAATCTTGTAATGCTATTTTGCATTAATAAACAACAGGCTTACATTTATGCATAGATTTGTATTCAAACTCTCAGACTGTCTTTTAATTTAGTTAGTAACTTACTTTCTACCAGGCAGTCTCAGCAACTTCAGCTTCCTCCATGGCCCTGCAGGCCAAATTTAATCTCTGTCCCCTTTTATTTATAATGAATGTAATTTGTTTATCATCTTTCTCCCCTGAAAAATGCTGAATGAGTTTAAAAAAAGGTCTTAGTATAAGCCTTTGTCTCCCCACCTTTCTGTAAAAAAACCAAACCAAAAAAAAAAAAAACCCAAAACAAACAAAACAAACAAAAAAACACCCCAAAAGAACCAAACAAACAAACAAAAACAACGCTCAATTCTTTTTTACTTACACTTTATCAGTGCCATAATACTTAGAGCCTAACGTTGCTGAGATGGCCACCACCACTGCTGGGCTTCCATAGCCAAAGATGTAAAAGTTACGGTGCAGGAAGCCTTTGTTGTAGATGACACCAACCACTATTAAGTACAAATGGATGCCCTCGATACACATCCAGGCAAAGGCCGCGAGGAAGAAATAGTGCAGCAGCCCTGCAATAACGGAGCAGAAGAGCTGCCAAGAAACAGACAAAAGAAGAGAGAGGTAGTGAGACAGTGATTTTACAATTTTATGATGTGTAAACTTAAGGTTATTGTGCTTCTTTATGTAAGAACTGCCATTCTCACTCTTTATTGTAAATGTTTCTTTGTTTACTCTCATTTAGGAGATGTTCTGCTTTTTTTTTAAATTTTCATGTCAAGAAATCTTTATATGAAATGAAATAATTTTCAAACTGCTCAACGGAATAACAAGCAAGAGTTACAGAGTAAGTCAAAGACATAAAATGTAACACCTGCTGACATAGTGACCACTTATGTGAGCTCACCTTATGTGTGTTCATGTTGATCCCCACTAGGAAAATGAACTCGGCCATAAAGAGGCTGCAGCACAGGTTCTTGTGGATGGTGGTTCTAGTGCTCTGGATCTCACTGAAGAACCAGAAGGTGAAGATGCACATGGACAGACAGATGAGGGAGATGATCATCCCCAGCTGCGTGATCCGGGTCAGGATGGTATAGTGGGCCACCAGCTGAGAAGCAAATGGAAAGGGAGGTGTTTCATTTACAGTTCATGGTATGCCTAGGCTGTAATTTGTTGTGTTTTCTGCCTGGAATGATCTGATATAACATGGGTATTGGCTGAGGTTACACCGGTATGTTGGATTGCAGTTTTGGTCCTGTTGTATCAGATATGAGCCAGTTATATTTATTGTTACAGAAAAAACAAAGAAAAACCAAACCCCCCCCCCCAAAAAAAAAAAACATGAAAACATATTAAAAATTCACTCCCTCATTTTGTTCAAGCAGTGCTCCCAAATCCCCAAATTTCCCGCTGGCTCACTGTTGATGTGTTGATTTAAAAAGTATGTGGGGAGAGAATGGTATGAGTGCGACGAGACAATGGGGAGTGTATCTTTAAAAGTTGTGGGTGGGTATCTGTCAAAGTTCTTTTTGCCATTCAGTATGTGTAGTGACTGACCTTGCCTTCAGAATGTTTTAACCCTAACAGAGTTTCATTGTTTTTCTTTCAGTGGAAACAAAAGTGTCTTGCGTGAAATGCTGTCTCAAAACCTCTCAATGATATTATCCTAAGTGGAACTTAATCATTGGGAGACTTGATATTAAAAGTGTATTTTCAGAAATGTTATGTTGAAGTTTTCAGACAAACTGTTAGGGGTTAAATGTTCCCTTATGGATTGGGAAAATGATCCTATTTCTTAAAACAATTAAACCCTTTAAAAAAACTCAAAGATTATCTGAAATATGCACTGTCACAAAGCTGAACGTGGGGCCGTATTTCTTAGTTAATGAAAAGGTGACTATTTGGAGATACATGATCTTCACAGGACAATGAATATACTGTATATGACTTAAACACGAAAAAGAACATGTCACTCTTGTTTATATTATATATATATATATATATAATATATATATATATATATCCGGTTATAGTCTGACAGCATCAGTATTTTTACTCATCAGCTGAAAATGACTCACTCTAAGCACAGAATAGCTGTGGAAACACTTGCATATTTACTGTGTTGCCTTGTCAAAGGATAGATTTATAAAAATTAAGGTTATAATTGGTCTAAGATCAAATTATTAAAAAATAAAAATTATAGCAATGAAGGTGTCACTAAAAATACTTGCAGAATCCAGATATGAGGCTGTATCCTTGCCCTCACTGAAAAGAAATGTATTCACCATGATTGACCTTTTAATAAAGAATATAAAGCCCTGGTGGAACAATGAAAGAAAGAGGAAATACCTCTGCTGTTGTATTTTTTAATGTATGATCACTCACATTGGCTCGCCCAGAGGACATGAGGATAGCGAAGTGTGTGAGGTGATTGCAGGAGCAGGTAGTTGCATTGCTGTTGACGTGGACGGTCTTGCAGCCGTGAGTGGCCCAGTGGCCCTGCAGGCTGTCCGGCTCGTATTCCCAGAAGGCGCACTTCGTCACATCAGCTTTAGTGTCTATGGGCTTCAGAAGACAGAGAGGAACAAAGGCACAGTTAATGGTGGATGATGCTGTTTTTATTAGTTTTTGCACTGCACTGCTTTGTAATACCACATCACCAGGGGTTTAAAAAACAGATTTTGCAGGCATCTTCGATGTTGTAGTGACAGTTAATTATAGTTCATCATCAAAGTTTGAGCCTATCAGAAAAAATATTACGAGTATATAGCTTTAAATTCAAAGCTGTTACTTTAGCTGTCATTTTCATGGGTTCTGACATTATTGCTGTGTTCTGCGCTGGCTTTTCTAAATAAAATAAAATGTTTTTTAGGTTGCATCAATCAAATTGTTTTGGAGAGACTTTTATTTCTTAAATCTTTATTTAGTTTACATTCAATTAGATTTGTATGTAGCCTTGTTGGTAGTAGATTTTTGATAATTAGTGTGTACAAATTAGCAATTTGTCTCTTTGAATCACAAAATTTTCCCCTCAAATTAACAATACTTGTGCAGAGTTTTTCAAAACAAACAAACAAAAAAAATACTAAACAGGTGCAGGCAAGAAAAAAACCCCAGTTTGTCAGGAAAATACCACTTTGTCAGCAGAAAGTGTCTGCACGAAAATGGAGCGCAAATTATTGATTGTTGGTGTTTAAAGGCAATTTAGAGAGAATTTTCACAGCTCAACATAAATCAGCACCTCCTTCATTAGACTTAAACCTCAAGGGTCCAACAAAAATAATGATTTCACTTCCTCATACATTTTCATTATCTAAAAAGAGAATACCAGTACATTAACTTTTAGGGTTATTTCCCTCGTCATCTGCATTCCTTCATCATTTATTCACCTTTCCTCTCCCATTTCCCTTTAACTGAGAGGTTATTGCAGAAAGACATGGAGCGAAATCTTAAAATTTCATAAAACTTTACACAAAGCACTAACTACTCCTCCCATGTTAATTTGTTTAAAATGGACTTTAATGGAAAATGTCCGTTATCAAGTTACTGCCAGAGTTAGTCTGGGAATCAGGAAGCTATTCCTGACAGCAAAAGAGAATGAAATGATGGCTCCAGTCTGACAAGGATGTGTTTGTTGGGAAATTGATTTTTCAAATGGAACAAGATCCTTTTGGAAGCTGATGTTGATAATTTAATCACATATAACACAGAAAAGGCAGCCGTGAGTTTAAAGTAGCAGAGAGGTGAAGAAAAATGTCTCCTAAATTGGGCTCAGATCTGTCAGGAAAACCTTTTTTTTTTAAATTTAAAAAAAAGAGAGGTAATAATTACATAATATAAAGGCTTTTAAAATGCTGCTCTTAATAAGTCACAATAAAGTTAAGATAAAGTCTGCCAGAGTGAGATTATCCAAATTATCTAGAATGCAACTGGGCTACACTGAAAAGGAAAGAATAACAAAGACCCACCAGCTCTAACAGACTCACATTTAAAAAAAAAAACAAACACAAAAAAACACAAAAAAAAATAAACCCAAAAAACGAACATCACTGGCAGATTGTCTTTGGCAGAGAAACACTGACACACTGAAGCAGTCTACATTTTCAAGTTATAAATTAGGAGAACAACAATGTAGCCAGCCTCAGCACTCTGTATGCTCTTTTTACCTCACTGTGTCTCAGAGTGAAGGTGACATGGTCAAGTTGGTAAACGTCAGCAGGTTTGACGGCTGCTGCTATGACTTGGGAGTTGACAGTGATTTCCCCTGTTCCTGCGTATCGCGAGTAGTCGGTGACACCTGGGTCGCTGCTCGGCTTCAGGATGTCAGCGATGCTGTCATATCGCACAAACACCACTGACACACTTCCTGATGAAGCAAATAAAAAAAGTTTAACAAAGACAGGAGGGAGTCAAACTTATGGTATTTCTAATCACCAGTCAATAAGCACATATGGTTTTACATTATTAGATCGGTTGTCTCTCTGATCAGAGTAGATCAGAGCTGTTTTTTTTGCGAAAGAATTAAAAGTACAGCAAGTGCGCAAATCTCCCATCTGTAAATTTACCAACTGGTCACACTGACAGTAACTAAAATGCCCCATAAAATCATTCAACATCATAATTTTCTTAGAAGCGCTCACATGTTTCTGCGTTTCTGCAATTAATGCTGGTCCTGATTTAGATATAAATGGGAATTTACAAGGAATTATTTTCTTAAGCCGACACTTAAAGTCTCTGACCCATGTTGTCAGTGTTAGCGAGGCAATAACAACAAAGTTCAACTTGCAGATTTTGGGATGGGTGATATGGCAACACACAGCAAAGCAGTACTCCCTGTACAACCCAAGCCTGTAGATGGCAACGACTTTGAAACAGCATTTTTCATTTTACTGTTTTTTTTAATTTTAAAAACATGTAACCTAGGTTTATCTTACCATTTCTGTCATCTTCTGGCCTCACTCTTGCAGTCAGATTTATATGATCTCCTCCCATGGAAACACAGAGTTTGGCTTTTGTTTGCCGAGCCTCAAAGGTGAAGAGTTTCAATTCTGTGGTTGAGGATAAAATAAGTCCGGGATATTGAGAAATTAAAAGTATGAAAACAACAATTATTATAATCCTCCTTTTCTGCAAACAGGTGGGAATAAATGGCAGGACAATTTAATATAATTTGACAGTAAGAGTGCTCTGTGTTAATAATTATCTCACCCATTTCAGTAGCTTTGATTTCGAGCTCAGTTGGAGTTTTGTAGTTGGTGGCCAATGTCAGAGCACTTTCTTCAACAGTATGTAGCAGCTTGGTGATGGTGTATTCCCGACGCGCTTCTTTTATTTTGCTCCAAGCTACCAGCTCATCCTTCTCCACCAGGTTGTTTACTGCTTTTACTAATTTCTGTTGAAAAGAAAATTTTTCAGTGTGATATGTGTATAATAGTATGTGATGTTAAGTATACCAGTACTGCATTATGTTTTTAATTAGGTACTGTATGGTTAGAACATTATGTTTAGGAAAACGAGGAAAACAATGAGTAATACTTATACTCTTTTGGAAAAAAAATTTAAATATATTATTTACTTGCACAACAAAAAAACAAAACAAACAAACATTTGCAGCTTCAGTAAAAAAAGCACTGAAGTCACTAAACTCTCCTTCCCAGAAGAACACAACACATGATAAGAAGGAACTGGACTGTGCGCGATACCATTTTTTTCCTAAACCAGTTGAAAGCATAACTGCATTTCAGGCTGAACTCAAAATGATGAATGAGAAACAAGAATGGTAAACAAAGATTACTGAAAGAGTTGAGTTGATGACTGATGGTTTGAGAGTATAATCCTTTTCTCCTGCAACAAGGGTTGATGTGGAGCGATACAAGGCCTCAACATATGCAAGTACTTCCACTGAGATGAGTTCGCCGGATGTCTGCTTGGCAATTTCCTTCAGCAGACTCTGGGGCTCCGTGAGGTTGCTCATCTAGGATGCGGAAAAAAAGTATTTGTTTAAGTATTTTTCAAAGACTAAGACTATTCAGTTACCTCAGATTTGTTCTCATATTCCATGTAATCCTTCATGAATTCTTAAAAAAAAAATGTTGATATACATTTATTTTTGTTGGACGTTGACCGTTGCTGTGGAAGCTTTTCTACAAAAGACTGAACACAATTAAACACACAAAACACTGATAGAGTTAAAGTGAAATATATTGTAAGTTACAATATAGGAGACAAACAAACCTTATCACAATAAGTCAAAGGAGAGTCTCTCAATAGAAAAAGTCTTACAGTCACCATCATAGTGTTTCTTGAGACAAAGAACTTATTCCAATAATCGTAATCATCCAATAAAATAGAACCATATATAGTGTTCACACATTGCCCATGCAATGGCCATCAATTAAAGCTCAGGCAGACATAGCTTGTCTTATTTCCATAAATGGTAAGGCGACAGGCTTCTCCATAGGTAGGCCCCCCTGGACTCAAAACATCTGTCTAAGGCCCTTGGGAGAGACCTTGAAACTTCTATAGGAGCATCACCATAAGTTAATAAATGATAAACCAACTTTTCCTTCACACTGTGTAATGACCAAACTTTGCACTAATATTTTTTTTTTGTGATGGAAACAGAATGTAGCTCACTCAAAAACGCACATTAAGACATTCATAGAGTATTTAGCAAGCTGGAGATTTCCCACAAGGGTGAGGCTGTTTGGAAATTCCACACCTGTTCAACATATGCCAGATTTTGCCACCTAGAGGAAAGAAAAGTTCTTGCACCACCTGCAGGCCCGGAGTGTTACAGTGATTCTTTTCCTTTATTTATTTATTTTTTTAAACACCTGCTGTTTTGTTGGAGTGTATGTTTTTGTTAGATAAAATAATAAAAATTGAAGGTATTATTATCACAAACTATATTTTCCTGCAAATTACATACAATTCGAAGCTGTAAAACACCAAATGTGTGAAACATTCTGTTTAAGAAAAATGAGTCTGTGTTAATTGGTTTTGCAACAAATGGTCACAAAACCAGAGTGTAGTATTTTTATGTCCTTCCTTCTCCAGTAACGTCCTGACATACACACTGACACATATTCAGTTATTAAAAAATAAACTTAGAACCATTGCCTGCAAGTGGCCTATGTTACAAAGTTGCAAAAACTATGACTTTCTTTCCCTGTAGATGGCGCAAATCAAAACATCTGTCCTAAATTTTTGCTGCTGTTACTTTTTTTTGCCTGTAGGGGGTGCAGCTGGACTGCAAGAGGCACTTGGGTGACAGTGGTTTGTGGTCTGAGTCCTTGTAACTGTACAATATATTTTAGCCTCATGCTTGTTTTCTTTCTCTCCAACAGAGGGCAGTGTCATCATATCCATTTTAACCTTATTTGGAGGAAGGTTACTTACATATTCAAGTGTTTTGTTCACAGTCTTTGTGATGCATCCGATGTTGTCATGGCAGTATTTCTGGGGATGTTCTGAAAAACAACAAATGCCAAAAGTATCACTTTGATAGCTGAGTTGATTTCCATGATTTCACCAGGATAAAGAATGTTACAGTAAAGTCCGAATTTCATAAAACAAGCGCAGGCATAACATCCCATGGCTCTCCTTGTCATCAGTATTGCTTAAAACATCAGAAAAATTAAGATTGCATCATTTGCTTGATGTATTGCATAACAGATTCTCTCAAAAAGTGTTCAAAATGGCTGGTTCTGTGTTGTGTGTGCATGTGTGAGAGAGAAAGTGACAAAAAAAAAAAAAAGATGAAGAAAAGTGTATGTCCCTGGATGCAATCACTGGTGTGTGTGTGTGTTATGTGCGTGCGCCCTTCCATTCTCATACCGACCTTTACATCTTACGCCTCCCTCTGGATGAAAGTGCTTAGCACCTGAGGTTGGGACGTAATCTCGCTGACAGGTGCAATTGAAAGATCCATTCGTATTATGGCAGTGGGAGTTTGGTCCACAGACCTGTCCTGTCATGCATTCATCAATATCTGAAAGATGCAAATGAAGAATTCACCTCCAATTAAAGATAAACACAACATGATTTGAGTGATACTCTCATAATAACTGATACATATATATTATATATTGTTATATATATTTATATATACATTAACAAATACATTTTTCATTTGGTAACATATTTTTGGTTGAAAAAACTGCTACACTTAAGACATTTTTCTTTGTAGTATCTCTACCTCAAAATACTGAAAAAATGATGTGATTTTAATGATTTTTCTTTTTACAAATGTAGAATCCGGGATAAAAAAAATCCTGCTCATTACATTTCATATACTGTATAAAGCATGTTACACATTTAAATATTCATAAATCAGCATCTAAAATCAGCCACATGCTTCTCGACTATATTAAATCGTATGTACCACCCTGTTGGAAATCTGCAGAAATACTTTATGCTACTGCATGAAATAAAGGTGTTGTTCTTGTAGTGTAAATGGAGTACAAGATCTCAGATGGTTTCTCAGAATAGCAGATGGGAAGGAAGTGAGAGGCCGAGGGAAAAATCACCTCCAACATGTTTATCCTCCTCAGTACAGTGAAAGAGAAAACAGTTCACACACACGCAGTCCTGACGCCCTCGCAGCTGTGAGGTAACTGCTTTCTCACACACTCATATACATGATACCTCGCCCAGTTGTACATGAGGTCATCTGTCAGTACAGTTTATATAATGTTACTGATCATTATGAGACAAATACAAATTTTTCTACTATCTAGAAGACTGAATGAGCAAATCAGACATTACCGAGGCATTCAGTGCCATCGTTGGGCTGGAACTCGGCCATTCCTGTTGATGTGTATCCAGACCCACATCTACAGTAGTAGCTGCCGAATGTGTTGGTGCAGTTCCCCCTTTCCCCGCAGATATTTGTCACATTCTGGCACTCGTTGTCATCTGTGGTGAGAACATGAGGAGAAAGTAAACTGGGTTATATGCTAGAGAATAGAACTTTTTTTTTTCTTTTTTTGCCTCTTTATAAAAACTAAGTGTAAGATTTAACCAGTTGCTTTTATGTTGCTGATTAACCCAGGCAGTGGCTGACACCAGCTGACCAGTACGCTAGGAAACTCCAGGAAACTGCCTGAACGTGTAGCATGCAGCTTCATGTTGAGATATTTTGAGATATAAATATAAAAAAGCATCAAAAGTGTCCCTTTCCTCACTCAGAAAACAGCAAGTGGTGTAGCTGAATAGCAGTTTTGTACACAGAAAATCTAAATCTCTGCTCTGCCTCTTCAACAGTCAATTTATTACTCTTTTAATGCTGAACATCATGCAAAATGGCTGGACTATCAGCAAGACCTTGATTTTTTATGTTTAATTCAAAATAATGCAGCAAGTTATCTCTGCTTGAGTAAAAGGATAAAATCATAAAACACAAAAATTACCATGACATCTTTAGGACATGCTGGCAACATTTCTTTACATCTGTTTTCGAAAACCAAGACTAGAAAACCATTTCAGTAAAATGATTTGGTAGGATTATTTCTTATAGCTCTCTGATTGGCTATAACCTGGTATGTCAGATGCAGACTTATGACATGGATGTGGGAAGGAGACAATCAGGTTGGGTGCTGAAATTAAGGGCTTCTCCATCAGTACAACACTCTGAGGATTGGCGCTCCATTTCACCAGCAATGTCCCTTAAATTTCTTGATATAGACAGTTTTGGACATTTTAATAGAGTTGACAGCCAAGGCAAAATGGCCTGTACATACACCTATGTTCCTAAATGGTACACCTAAACAGCATTGGAAAAGATGGATAGGGTATGAGGCAGGTTGGGCTCTCTAGCCAATCAGAGAGCTTGTTATATCCCATGGCTAATTTGCAATTTTTTACCTCGTTTTACCAGTGCAGGGCCCAAAGCGTCATGGAAAGGCTAACTGGAGAGGCTAAAAGGAGAAGCTAAATGACAAAGCAAATCCAATATCTAGGAAAATGGGAAAATAGGAAAAGGAAAAGAAGCGGGGTAATTGGAAATGCAAATGGGAAAGGAGATTGTCCTTTTAAATGCCTGATTAAAATCTGTATTCTTAATTCAATTTGTGAACCCAGTTATTCATATCTCTTTTTAAACTGCATTTTCAAATTGATTTTTAAATTGCATTATTTATTTCTGAATTCATGAATGGATTCTTAAATTATATACTTATTGATTGTTTTATGTTGGTTCAGTAAATCCCTTTTTAATTTGAACTATTTATTGATGGATCAATATTTCATTTTAAAAATATTTTTATAATTAATCATTTTTATTGCCCAGTAAAATATCAAATAATGAATTACTTTGTAATTGGTTCTATTTATTCATTGATTAATAAATTAATTTGTAAACACATTTTTAATGCCTATTTTTTTGTACAATTAGTTAGTAATTAATTAAATGATTTATTACTATTTATGTGACACTTGTGGTCCTCCATATTTTACAAGTCAATATAGCTGAAATTACAGCACAGCTGGTGATTTTGTCAAATGATATCATGGTTATAAAATCTTGATATTGGAAATGGTTGCTGGTTAACATGTAGTCTTAATGGGCCAAATTTCAGTCACTATTTCATATTTGTTCTGTTGTCTGACAACAGAAACAGAAAAACGTGGTAATGACAACAGCTTTATTGGGAATTCAGCAGTATTAAATTACTGTATATGTGAGCACAGACAGTAGGAGAGAAGCAAACAGATAAAGGGTGGTCAAGCCACATACTAGGTTTTGACCTAGTCTTGTTATCATTCCCATCTCAGATTACTGAGCAGTTGTTTACCTCTGTTTGATTTCATGAAACTCAAATAGTTCAAATATTCTTGATTTTGCCGCCCAGATTTACAAAGCACCAGATACAGAGCAACTTGCTGCGGATGCTGCTTTGGTCCACTCATTTTAGAAAGTGCTGTTCCAGCATTATTATCTACCAGTTTATTGGAAATGACCTGGTAAGAATTTCCACTGTTGTTTTCACTTGTCTAGGTATGATGGAAGCTTTGTTCTTCCTCTCTTCTGTACGTTTTGCACAAAAGCTGTCCTGGAAGGGAAATCCTCTGCTCTGATGAGGGGGGTGGCTTTATTCAAAGGGGAAATACTTCCATAACACACAGGACCCTTAAACCATCATGGCGGCACAAACATCTCACCCACATATTTTATGATTCTCTTTGATGCCTTGGTTTTATCTTCAAGTATAGTAGATACTGTGTTTCTTGGTTTTGTCACTTTGTTCTGGAAAAATCTGAGTATGTTAAAATCTCTACAGTATATGGATCATCTTCTTAACTCTGTGAATCACATTTGCATATATATTTATTTCCATGAATAACAGTTTGATTATTACACACAAACAAGGTAATGAAGCATGACTCAATTCAAGCCACAATCTGTGAAATGTTAATAATCACTTTAACTTGAGGATTGATTGACCTAATTTAACTTTTCCTAACTTACAGTTAAATCTGCTGCTAAAAAGGAACTCTATTAATCATGAACTACCATTGTGCATTTTTGTTTTAAAATCATTCTCTACAGTGTTTATATTACTCACATTCTGATTTGCCTTTGGCTTTTGAAATATGTAAGCTGTACTGTGGTTGTGATCTGGTTTGGTCAGGAAACAAAAAGGGTTCCAGGAATTCTAAACAGCCCAAAAACATAACAGGAGTAACAATGCTGACTGAGAGGCAACGTTGGCCATTAAAACTACTTTATAAAGCTACATCATATATATATATATATATATATATATACATTTTTTTTTTTTTAACATCGCAGTGTTTTCTCTATTACCTCTCAATGAGCTGAGCTGCCAACTCGGTGGTTCCAACCCACCACTATGTATACCAATAGTGTCCCAAAAACAGTATGGTAGAGACATAGTTGATCAAACTACCTATACATATCTTACTTCAACTCATTCACAGGGTTTTTTTCTTGTCCTTAAATTGCCAAAAATAATTATCAAGTTTAACCACAAGAATTAAAAGCAAAATTAGATGTAAAAATTGAAGTTTCCTTGCACATAAAAATCATTAAGGTTGTCAATTCCCTTCTAGGTCTGTGGACTAATATGCAATATTCTGGCTTTACCACTGCTAAACATTATCTTGTATCTTGTGTGTAATTTTTTTGGGGCTAAACATTTCAAAAATATTAGAGGTAATTAAAGACAAACCATTGCAGAAGAGCAATACTGTACAGGACATGCTGATTTGCTATGATCAAATGACTACAGTTAGTGTTTTAATTGCATTTCTGTGTATCCCTTTTTAAATTCTGATAAGAAATCTAATTGCCTGGTGTTGTCATGAACAAGCATCTTGAAAACTTTAACACATCTAGTGTATTAGATAGTTTTAAAGTCTTCCATCCTAGTTATTTTGCACAGCACAGTGAACTGGCATGCACTAAAAACATTAAATTAACCCACGTGTACAAATGTTGGCATAATGCTTCTGTCCGCTCGTGATGAGCAGTCACAAACCACAAAAAAAAAAAAAAAAAAAAAAAAAAATTGCTAAAATAGTCCATGGCAGTTACACACAAGGATGATGTTTGAGCTCTTGCATCGTTGCAAATACCCTGTAACACATGGGTGGATTTGTGTGTCTATATTCACCATTGCAAAATGTTGTTCCATCTCCGGTATATCCATGGTTACAGAAGCAGGCATTGTTTGATCCATTTAAGTTCTTGCATGTTGCAAGTCGGTGACAAGAATTACAAATGTCAGAGAGGCTGCATGGGTCCATCAGACTGGAGAGCCATGCTGCGTAGAAACAAGCACAAGACAAGAAAGTTTGCAGGTTTAACATAAACCAGGACATTAATATTCCAGACCATTTTGAGATGCCACTGCTGCTTTTCTTCACGTATGCTTCCAGTAAAAATGTTCTCTTTATCTCTGGATGTGTTAACCTGCTACTCATGTAACACACGAGAGCAGTGTTAGTGGCATAATCCAGTGAACCACGGTACATACAAGTTTAGAATACAGTTTATGTATCGACACAAAAATTCTGTTATAATTGAAAATAAATTGTGAGATACAATAATTATAATCTTAAAATTATTTAGAAATATTATAACAAGCTCAACTGCAGAACTGTCACAAAGCCCAAACCCATCATAGTTAATATGCATAAATACAAATACATCTACAACTGTCTCCATTTCAGACACCTGCCATGATGTAGTATAGATAAGCTCACGTACCTGTCAAAAGTACAAGTTTCATTGGTGGCTTAAGCAAAGACTCCATACTTGTGCTGGGTCTGGATTTTACTTTTAGTACAGACTGTGGTGGGCTGGCTGGTGACGTAGTCCATTTCCTTGCATCAGTTTTCCTGTTTCCCTAAACCTGGCCCTTCCTGTCTTGGTCTTTAATCTGCTTTCAAAAACATGCAGCCTGGTCCCTTCACCAACCACTCCAACTCAGGGCCTAACACACTAATTTGACTCCACTTTACACCTCATATACAAAGAGTTTTAGCAGCACTATTATTATTCTTTTTTTTTTTTTTTTGGAGTGTTGTTGCTACTGTGAGATATGTCGCCATTTTAGCAGCCTCAATGCCATTGTTCCCACTTGAACACGAACAGTAGGCTGTATAAACGCAGGCCAAAACAACACTGACTAATTTCACCGAAGGACGACCCCCTCCCTTCCGCAAAGGACTGTACACAAATTCATGCTCACATTCCAGTAATGTGTGTCTTCTATTGACCATCTCAGTGTTCTTCAGACAAAGGTCTAAATAGCTGTAATTCTTCCAGGCTTGTGCAGCTGAAACAAACTGGGTATACAAGCCTTTGAATTTCAGTTTACATACCGGATCATGTAATGCAGATTCTTTCGTGTAGTGTTTGATGTATATAAGGTTACTCAGCCTTGTTTTTAATACTGTAAACAACTAAATTCTTGTCGTATCGGGTCATACTGAAGAAAAAGAAAACAAAGTGGAAGACAGTATTCCATAGATGCAATAGTCCATTGGTCCAAGTCTTATCAATAGCCACATTTATATTTAGATTAAAAGATTGTTTTTTTTATTTCTTTTTTTATATTAAAACTGCTTGGTCTTACACACTCTAAAACAGTGATCAATTGAAGATACCATGTGCCATTTATAAAGTTGGTGAAATATCGTGCAGTTTGCTTTTGTTCACATTTCTATGCACAGTGCCTTACAAAAACATTGTATTTCTATCAGCACGACTTTAGTAATAGCTGTGTTGTACAAAAATGGCTAGATAAACAGAAATGTAAGGCTCTTTGTGCTGCAGTGTGCAATAGTGTGCAAAAACACTAAGTGTGCCTTTGAAGATAAGCGATAAAACACCACTTTTTTGGCACTTTGGCACCTGTCATGGACTAATGACCCCATTCTCTGTGAGGGGAATGAGCAGGGCTGGGTGTTATATTTTTTTTGTTAGTGGAAGACTGACTCACACAAAACAAAGTTAGGAGAAGCAGCTTACCTAATGTTGTAGTTTTAAGTTTTTCATCTTTACTAAAAGCCACTGCCACTCATTTCAATCGCAGATGTTTACAGTGTTGCTTTTTCCACCATGCCCATGAGTATCAATACTGAGAATTGTTATTTTAAGGTAAAATTTAACTGGCAGTAGCACTTACGAAACAGGTGAATTCAAATGTGAAGCAGTGACAATAGTCAAAAAAGAAGTAGCCATTCAGGTGTTACGGAGGTCTTTTCAAACTACCCTCTACTTTTTGGCACACAAACACATCCATTGATGAACAGTTTCACTTGGATGATAAGTTCTTTGTTGACTGTATTGCAATCTGTGGAGGCGGTTTGAATTGCTTAGGCAAGGCATTCAGTTTATTGCTGAGAAAGGCAGCCGCTTTGAATGACACCATTAAAACTGCTCTGCATTACTGTCCTGGGAAACTGCTCGGTGAAAAACCACATCTGAATGTCTCGCTCTGACACTCGCCTAACGGTAAGGAAGGAAGTGATGTTGTCTAGAACAAACCTGGACTGATTGCGCCCTTCCTCCTCCGCTTTTTTGTCTCAGGAAATCTCTCATTTCGGGAGAAATTCATAAAGCTATCGCAGAAGTTTGCTTGCTCCACAATGACATTGTAAAAAAAGACACCTAAGAGAAAAGCTCTCTTCAACTGTGTGGAGGCAGTCTTGTGTAAATGTTTCCTCTTTTCCTTTCCTCTCTCATGGATATGGAAATTCTGGAAATTCTCTGCACCAGAATTTAGCTTGGTTTTCTTTGCACTTGTACTTCTATCTTTGTGAGGACCAATTTGAGTTACAGACCTTATGGAGTCAGGACATTTATGCCGGTCCTTGCAACTTCAAAGGTCTGGCTGAGCATTGAGACTTGGTTTTATGATTATGGTTAGAATTAGGTTTAGGTTAGGGTTAGTGTAAGGGTTTGGGTTAGGCATTTAGTTGTGACTATTGAAGTTAGGGTAAGGGGCTAGGGAATGCATTGTTTGTGCTTACGCAGGCAATATTGAGATTTTCAATACAGACTACACTGGAGCATCTATTTTGACACTTCTCACACATATTTGTTCTGGTGCTGGCCTTATGTTCAGCCACGATGGCAGGACTGAACGCTGGGGCACGGATGGCAGAAACTGTCTCATAAACTTGGAGCTCTTGAATATTTCAGAACACAAGGCAAAAGTGTGCTTTCTGCTCTGGTTTAGAAATGCCAGCTGGTGTATGTGACGACAACCCTGCAACATTTGCATTACACTTATGTATAGGTGGCGTTGCTTTAACAAAACAGCCTGCACTCCATTCAGAGGGATTATCCATCCTAAAACTGGGAAAAAAAAAACCCACCTGTCAGGCATTTCAAGTGTAAAAGGCAGTAAATTCAATTTTGGTTGAAAATGACATTTGGTCATTTATGTTTGTCAGCATTTGGTCAGGGGAAGATAAGAGGATCAAGAATATCCTCTTATAAAGTCAACAAATCACCACAATTTCACAAGTCTTTTTCCAGCTATTTGGATGACCATTAAAAAACAACCTTAAAAACCATTTTTGGCAGCTTAGGTGTTTCAAACTATACTTTTGTTGACCAAAAACTTCTCACAAGTTTATTTTATGTAACAGGACCATACACATACAGTGAGATCACAATTCTAAACCCATTTGCAGGCTTTGATTGTTAATATTTCTCAGTAATCCCTAAAGAATTAACCCACAGATGTACTGGAAAAGACCAATGCAATGAAAGTTGCATATTGGCCTAAAATTGCATATTGTCAAAATATAAAGATACTTTTATCTGCAATTATGTAAAAAAGCAGGGGTCTTGCTTTATCTGACTACTGTACATTTAGATATTCATAACAGCAGGTGTGCTTCTTACATCTTCTTAACTTCTGTTACAGCCCAATCACACAAACATTTAAAACGGAAATTTGAAATTTTGCGGCACAATAATTTAACTTCGATGGATTCACTCAGGGGGGCAAAGTAAATCCACAATGTTTTCACACCGACTTCAAATTTGGTGAACTCTGACACCAAATTTTATCTGTTGACCAATAGCAAACCGTCTTCCCGATAATGGAGCGTGTACAACCACTTTTATCTTTTCAATTCTTTTCTCCTTGTTGAGGAAGTAGAAATTGCTCCTCAAAAGAGGAATAATCTACAGACAGTTATAAGACAGGAGTCGACTTCAAGACTTTGAAGGAAAAATGAACTTTTTGTCCCTTTAGCGACTAAGATGGGGAGCTTTGTCCTCCCTTCACTTACTCTATGCTAGTTACACGATGTACAATGATGAGAAGAAAGTGTCAGGGGGAGTAACCAGCCAAATACAGAGATGTAACAGAAAAAAAGCTTCGACAGATATTGTTCTTGTCTACTCAGTGTTTGCATGTTCCCAGCTTTTTAGCTCGGCAGGTGAAGTAGCTCACCAACTAGCTAGTCAACCCAGTTGTCCTCATGTCACCGAACCTCAAGCACTGCCTGAATATGAATTCCGCCGCGGCACTTTCTTTCCTGGCTTTGCGTTTGCAGAGCGAACCTGTTACTCTTACGAGGGAAATGTGATATGGGTCGTGTGTGGCCTAAAATGTTTCTCGGCTAGCAAGTTTTGACCTTTGTCAGGAGTGTGTCTGCCACACTCAGTTACAGTCCCGACAGTCTCCAGTACGTCTAGTTTAACTTACCAAAAGCTTTTTAGCTCGACCGCAACGTTAGGGACTGCCCAAATAGACTTGGAGGTCCGTGACTGAGTGCTGACTTTACAGCATCGGTTGGCCGGCCGGCCGAGTCTTGGCGTTTCCGCATTGGTCGTTGCCCTTTCAAAACGAACTGGCGCAAAACTTGGCGCAACTTTCTATTGCGTCATCGGGGGTGCGTTTACAGGTGCGTGTTGTCAAATTAGCCCCTTTTGTAGCTAGATTAACAGACTTTTCACACCCGTTTAGCGACTTTTTCGTCACAAAAATAACCTAGCAACAAATCTGGCGACTTTTTGATCAAAGTTTAGCTACTTTCCGGAAGTAGAGGGGGGGGGCAGTATCGCCCCAAGAGCGCGAGGCCGGGCCTTCCCTCCGCAGGCACACCTCTCTGTGCATCTCATTCAACTGACCGCACGGCAGCTGTCACAGACACGGACGAAAAGGCGACCAGCACCATGCTAAAAGATGGTAAGTCTATAAAAGTCTCTTTAAAAGGTACAGCTACCAGTCAGATCCTTTTTTTTTTTTTTTTTTTTTTCTGTGGAGACATTGGCAGTAGTGTGTGTCACTATAAAGAGAGTGAATGATTAGATAAAATCCACTGGTTAGTGCCACTTCTCTTTGTGGTGGTAATATGGAATTTGAAAGACAACCAGCTACATATAGTCATGTTTGCTGTATCTCAATTTAAAGAGATAATTACTTAGACAATGCAGTAACTGATTTGCATGGCCACTTGGGGGCAGCTGTAACCAGGGGTAAACACAGTGGGGACATATCACCTTTTAAGTTTATATGGCAAGCTTGTTAGCAAACAGTTGCTTATTTACACATCAGTTACAGAAAAAACATTATAATTAATTTGGTGGCCTAATGAATGTAAGGCCAACTCCTGAGGGAAATATCTGGGTCTTTAGCTGCTAAATGCTTGACTAAGTTCTCCAGCTAGTCACTGTGTCTGTCTGCTGTTAGATGTTTAACAGGTAGTGTACAGTGGATCTTTAGGGCTTTCTCACTGAAAACAGGTGCCCATTGTGGCTGAAAACTACACTATGAGACCAGTGTACCAAACCAGTAAAGTTCTGAACAGACAGCTAAACTGAAACTCTCTGTAAAGCTCTGTAAAGCCGAGGGGAGCTGCATATTCAGGTGACAATTCTATAATGTGTCCATTAATTTCCAGTAACTGCAGAGTATAACCAAACTGGACCAAGTCAACTACTGATTGGTGGAGGAGAAAGAGCACTATTGGGATTATGTTAGCTACAGCGAAGCTGGTAGCCTGCAGGTCTGATTGACAGTTGTAGTGTTGAGGCTATAGAATAAGAGCTAACATGAGCGACAGAAGGATATGAAGAGTGCTGTATACAGTATATCTGTTATATTGCCTAGCATGATGCAGTGCTAATCTCCATTCTTGTAGGTTTAGTGTGCTGAAGATTTGAGAGCACTTCTCCTTATGAGTGTGATGCAACTCAATTTCAAGATTTGTCAGGACTTTAAAACAGCCTTCTGCCTGTTAACTAGATGTTGCCTAGCAACCATAGTGGCAGTTCTGGTGCGGCGTTTACGTCATTTTGTTTAAACTGTAATTATGAGCAACAAAACTTTTCATGTCAACCACCAACTTGTAATTCTGAGTCTTAGACGGTGGGGATTTTCAGACAGTGATGATAATTCCCACTTTGTGAAGAGAACTACAGACATATAAATAAACTGTTGGCAGAAAGGCTGCACATGCACCACCGCTGCCAGTAACAGCAAAATAAAATCCAATGTTGACACTTATGTAATCGATTCAGCTCATTTTCTAAGAGTTGTATACACGGTTTGTTTGCATCTGGTATCACTTGGTAACTAACTGCTACAAATATGTAACACAATTAAAGTAGCTAATGTAGGCTATTCGTCTGGTATGACTAGCCATTCTGCCAGCTTTGTGTGAATGCCACAAAAGTACAGGAACTATGACTTTGTCCTAAATCACTCACTATTTACTACATAGTACACTAAATTTATAAATTTATGCTCAATATAGTCCCCTCAAAAATTCCCACTATAGGCCTTTTTGCAAAAGACATTCTGACATGTCACAGTAAACAAAAAAAAATAAAAAAACACACACACACCAGTGCAAATAAGAAAGTTATTAATGGCTAAATTATATTTACAGCTCCAGTTTCAGGGTCATACAACAGAGCCATCCTTAATGTTATCAGTTACACCTGTGTCCCTCTTAATATGACAAGTTGAAATGTTTGCTGTGAAAAAGTCCTATGAAATGAAAAATTAGTATCCATTGTGTAGACTTTCTGCTAACAGTTCCACAATGCAATCAATCACATTTAAAAGATGCACAGATGTTTTGTGTATTTACACATGTGCAACATTATACCTGTCTGTGATCACGCAAAGTGACTAAAATCTGAAAAATTAACTGCTCACTTAAACTACTGTATGTCTATTATATAGGGAGGAGTGAATGGGTGAACAGGAGTGAATTCAGACAGAGCTTATATTTATACTCTTATAATCATTATATATGAAAAGCAAGATCAAAATGTGCTCTTTGATCGCTGTCTGTTTAACAGCAAGTCAGTTTCTGTAAATGAAACCTCCATTGTTCAAACATGGATTAAACCAGCTTGCAGATGTAATAGTACTGCCATCAACAAACTTGAAACAACATTCTTTCTAACATGACATAGAAGCACCTTAAAATCTGACCTTAAATTTTAGTTATGCTTCTTTACTGGCACAACTGTAGATGTGAAGGCAGATACGAAGTCCAGCAGTCCAGTGTCTGATGTTCAAATTATAATTAGGGCACAGTTTTAAAAGTACAGTAATTTGTGTTTAAGCATTGTGCCCACTAAATGAAAGTAGATATTAATATTTGATGTGATAAAAGTAGTGAAAATATCGAATGTGAGTTTAGTAGGTTAAGTTAATGCATATAAGGACATTAATAAGAGACTGAGTAATTTCCCATTATGTATGTTTTTTTTAAATATTCATTTCTTTGCTTTCAAATAAATGTATCTATATCTCTATCTATATCTCTCTGTTCTTTTATCCTATTTATTGAGAGGAACAAAACACTTACATGAAATTATTGGAGGGGACATGTTTCCTGTCCACCTATAGAACTACTAAATGTACAAATTCATGCAGTGTAATCATATACAGTGGAAACTGCTTACAGTGATCACGTCTGTCCGGCTTAAATGGATCCCTATAAGCAGATGATATTCTAACGGTATTTTTTTCTTTTTCTTTATATCTCATGCAGTTTACTATGTAATTGACATTTGTATATTTATTACATGTATATAAACTAATAAAACGGACAGCTTTGCTATTTACTGATTTAAAGACAAAATAACATAAACTGTGCCGTGAGAGAGTGGGGACAATAGTTACGCAAAGTAAAATTATCAAAACGTGAGCAGAGCAGGAATGGGAGGACAAAATAACTCACTGAGCCACTGTGGTGTGAGTAGAGGAAGATATCACATGTCGCATGCGAGCACACAGCAAGCCCACGTACCCACGTACCCACGTACCCACACTCAAACACACAGTGAACTTATGTTGGGAGAGCAGGCAGGGTAGGGTTGTCCAAAAACCTCCAAAAACCTCCTACAAATAAGTTAGAAGAGAGCCTAAGCATATGACAGCTTGCAGTAGTAGGCTACAATAGTTTTAAACTGTTTTACCATATGTTATCATGGATGAAAAAAACCAAAATGAACACTGTAAGTGGACAACTTGATTACTATAAACAAATTATAAAAACAGTTTTTGTATAGGAAAGCTCATGTCCCAAGCTTTTTGATCCATACAAGTGGTTGATCGCTGTAACTGTGATCACTATGAGTGGTTTCCATTGTATTTCAATATTTTTTGTTTTGTTTTGTTTTTTAATAAAACTGGCCAAGGTCCTACCAGATTTCTAGAAGCAGTCACACACAGCAAAAAGCAGCAGTGAAAAGTTACTGTTAAAACAGTTGCATTTTGTGCTCGTTGCACTATTGGCAAATGCTGAAATATACTTTACTCCCTGTACAGCTGTATATATGAAATAGACTGTTTCAATTCTGTCAATTCTACTTCTGGACCTGAATTTGAAAAAGGAGCAACGTCTCCAAAGATCGGGTGCAATTTACAAATGAGTTTCCTTCACGCTCGACTACTTCATAAAAGCATTTGTCCTGACTCAGATTGAACACAGTTGAATGATCCGATCCATATTCCCAAGTTCTTTACAAGACAATGTTTTCCATTTTCTCACATACAGAAGTCTAAAAATTTCCATGTTCTCAGGTGCAACAAGTGTTACTGATTGGGCCTTTTTTTTTGCCACCAACCTCTTGTTAGGTTGTCGACTGGAACAAAATGACACTGGAAAGAGCTTGTGCTCTTTCAAGGATAAAGTGGATTCTATTGAGGTGACAGTGCTTTCCACTGCCTCTTTTCACAAATGCACAAAATGGAATGATCAGTAATGCTTTTACATTAAGCTTTTCAACTGTATTCAAATAGAAATAATTGCTGAATAATAATGGAAAGAAAACTGATAAATTCATCAAAAACAATTATATAAATATATTTAGTGCACTTCTGTATAATGGGGATTCCTCCTGGTAGATCACATTTAAACAAACTCTTAACATTCCCTCCTCTATGCACCTTTTGCTTATACATGTAACTAGGGCTGCAACTAACCATTACTTAAATGTTATTTACCAGTGCAAGAAGGCAATCATTGTCTTTGAATCACAATTCAAAACCCAAAGACATTCAGTTTATGGTTGTATAAAACAGAAAGAAAAAAAAAAAACAGCAAATATGCACATTTAAGAAGCTGGAACCAAAGAATGTTTTAGCAAATTTACTTAAAAACTGATTTAATAGATGATTCAATTAATGATGAATCAATTGTTGCCAATTAATTATAAAATTAAAAAATAAAAATAATTTTTCATTTGATGTGTACATGTATCAACCCTTAAAGCCCATATCAGTTATGAAGCTGTGAATGAAAGAACATGGTCATATTATAGTTTTATATAGATATTAGATATAGTTTTATATAGATATTAGTTATATACTTTTTGTTGTGCACTTTTACTGTACGTGCCAGTGTTTAAGACACAGTTATTTAATCATTTGTGGCTACATACATGCAAGCGCACACAAACACACAACGTTTCCTACGTATGACCTCATACACCTGCCATTCGCACTTCCAAAATTACTACATGTTATGATGTTAAAAACTGCATTGATACGGCCTGGCATGATATGTTCTAACCTTTGGTGCGATTGATTTATGCAAAGCTAAAGGTGAAGCCATTAGTTTCTGGTATGAAATCCCTCTGTGAGGCCGATTCTGAATTTATAAAATTTCAAGGAGCTCTGATAATTTAATTTGGAGTGCCCTTTTATAGGTTAGGTCACCTGCAGTGCGCCCTGCAAATTGAATAAAGAACAGTAATAGAAAACAGGATGTCAGGTGGGCTCCCTGCTTATAAAATCATTAACAACAGTGTGTCTTTTCTCATAAAGGAGCCCATTTATTCTGAGGAGGAAATGTTATGAAAGTGTAGGGAGCAACTCAATTTATTTTTCATTAGGAATTAACTCAGGAGAATCACTGAGAAGGTTAATAGCTGTATATGTACATCAGCAGTGCGAACTAATAGGTTTGAGAAAAGCCTGTTCAAAAGACTGCTTTACATTATTTTTAAAATAATGGTCTCACTTTGTGTGCCTTTTTTAGTAAGTTGACGTCACCACATGTAGTATTAATGATTCAGTATTAGTTATAGTTATTTATGATGTGTTAATTGTTCACATATCAACATTTCATTTTGATTCTTGAATTATCGCTTCTTAACTGAGATTTTCTTGTAAGATCTATGTCTATATATTCATCCTCATTGTAAAGAGGGAGGATAAGAGTCAGAAACAGACTGCACCCCCCCTACACTGGTCTCATGCTGATGGCTTTGTTTGGGTTATATCAGAATAATGCAGCAGCTAGGTCAAATCCTGTCCATCCTTAACAGACATCCACAGAGCTCCTCTCAGCATGACTCAGGCTATGTACCGCAGGAGGTAGAAAACCCTGCCTAATCCCTTCAGTGCTTTTACAAATATCTATATTTCCTTACTGAGGAGATCTGAAGATTACTGCTACAGCCCATGTATCTGTGGACAATGAGTTATTACTGAACCCACATGGTGGTTTATCATAGGTCCAGCAATCTATTTTATGGCCCAAGCAGCTTTTCTGCCGTGGATCTTGCGAATACATATATGTTACAACAGCTGCAAAACTTTAAGTGTTTCTTGTTCATGTTTTTGGTTTACATGTAAATATTAACTATTGTTAACCCAGACACCATGAGCAATATTTTGTTTTTAGTTTGTAGTGGTTTGTTCAGTACTTTTAAAATGAAATAATTACAAATTTTGTAACCATTCTCTGTCAATAGAGTAGGTATGTTTTGGGAATAGTATTTTTGGCAAAGTTGCTTTGTGTGGAAAGCAGTGCACTTGTTGGGCATTGCTGCATTATTTTTGCCACATATTGCCAGTGTTGGGTGAAATCTCCAACTTACAGCCAAGCAAATACTGGATTTTTATGGCCAATAATGATATGAATATTCGAGAGTTTAAAAAAAATAACGTTATATGAGCCAACATTTAAAATAAACATCTTTTCATAAGGATCTCTCAAATTTGATAGATATGTATTGAGACATAACATTTAACTTTTCAGTGCTCTCTGGTGGAAAAACATAAGGCCGACATATATGCTCTTATATCTGCGAAAAGCTAATATTGGCCTGGCCAAATTATTGGTTGGGCTTCATTGGAATAAATTAAAGAACCCTGCCATTTACATAATATAGAGAAAAATGTCTGTTGATTAGACATTAATGCAGGACTACACAGGACTTCAGGTCATAGGCTGAATATACAGAGATCCTTATATATTTCAATTCCGGGTAAACTAGAGTTACAAAGGTTAGATTTTCTGTTGTTTGAGGGATTGAAAAAAAAAAAAAAATCGTGGTTATTTTGGTTCAGTTATTCAAATATTCATTGTGGGCTCTAGCTTTTCAAATGTGGGGATTTGATGCTTTTATGTTTTTTAGGTGATAGTAAACTGAATGTCTTTGGGTGATTGTTGAATAAAACAAGCAATTTGAATACATCTTGTATAGTATATAGTGGGAATATTTTACTGTTTTCTAAAATAAAAGGGAATAGTTGTCAGACCAATCAATAATGAAAATAATTTTTAGTTTCAGCCCTTAAGGAAAGCTCCAAATTGGAGTTACAAGGTTTTCACCTGATCAAGTGATGTGGTGATGCGGTCTCGACCATAGACTTTATTTGCACTGTTAGCACATCCCAACTAAAGGGCTCATACATAATGCCTAGCTTTATTTCCCCTGCCTCTGCAGATGCAATCTTCATTTGAAAAAAATAAAACTGCTAAAAATAGAGAGATGTTTTATACGCTGTCATCTGCATACATCATGACATTGAGTGTAGCTGAAGCTACTATTCCCCTGTGTTTATGTATGTGTTCATTAGTGTATTCTGCAATGTATGATTTGATTATAATGTGAGATTGAACACTGAGTATATATATATGGGTTATTCATGCAGGTTGTGTATTAATTAGTTTAGCGCCTCTCCGGTGTGTTTCATTAGGGGCTGGGCGTTTGAAGTGTTTCTTTTCCAGCAGAGGATGCTCATGGCATTACAGCCAATTCTGAAGACGGGAGAGCCTCTCTTCCTTTTTCCCTGGAAGTTCAGCCACCAGGGATGCTCTGCTAATAAGTTCCCTGGGCTAAACCCAACCTGCTTTCAGCCTCATTCCCTGTAATATAGAGAGAACTAAAGATACATGTGCTCATGTAGACATTTCGCTAAAGCTCCTAAGAGTTGTACAAAATATTCTGCTGCATAGTTTTGGACGTTAAAAATTGAGTATTTGTGTCATGAGATTTAAAAAAATGTATGAAGCAGAAATTTCAAAACGTCAGTATTGCATCTTGCAGTCTCTGTTCACTTTCCTCACCACTTCACAGTGGTGAATAAAGATGAAATAAATTGCTTCACTGAGGGCTGAGCCATTACTGGTCGTATTTTCACAGCTTAAATCTGAAATGGAAATGAGGGGCAATTATAACAGTTTTTAATATCACCATTATTACATGGTGACCCTTCATTTCACACAGTTTGGGCACTTGTTGAAAGTCACACAGGCTTTTATTTTTCTTTCTGTATGAAAGGGAGACTTGTCTTTGCTTTGACCTCTCAGAGGAGTGCTTTGTATGCTCACTTTACTATGTTTTTTTCCCCCCTTTTTCAGCTGTGTCAGGGTGTCTGACTGTCCAGGAACAGTCACCCGGCCTGCCCTGCTGACACAGAAGAGGGCTTTTAAAGTCTTTTGTGATTTCTTCGGGGGAATCACAATCTGAAGTGTCCACTCGGGCCACTGAAAAGCCGCTGACAGCTGTCATTAATGTGATTTCTTTTCTACTGAGAGAAAAATCTTGACATTTAACCACAGTTTTCATTTAAATATAATATTAAAAGTATTACTTTCCAAGGATTAGACTCCTCTCCAGCTATGATGTCCCGACTCTATTGTCATCTAGAAAAAAAACTGAGGAATGCATCAACACGATGCTTTAACATTAAAACTATTAAACTGCAATTAGAGTAGAGGATTCATTTAAGTTGACTGACAGAAAATTCATCGTCAAAAATTCATCGTTTTTCACTTGTTTTTTCCCCCACTGGCTTCAGCTTCTCAAATGTAAATTTTTGAAGGTTTTCTTAATCTAATGGAATTGTAAATATCTCTCAAAAACACCCGCCCCAAATGATTAATCAAGAAAATAATTGGCAGATCAAAAAAATTATTAAAATAATCAATAGTCGCAGCCTTGTTGAACTAGAAGTACAGGGGTCTCATTCTTAAATCACCATCTTAATTTATTTTCTGAACATAAATGTGAACATGTTTTTCTATCCACTGGCATTATAAAGCCTTTGTCAATTTTGAACTCTCCCTTTGTTCGCCTTTTCCTCCTCTGTACATTTCTCTGAGTGATGCTTGTTGACACATATTTGGACAGGGCAGAGCCTCTTCTATCACTGGAAGGTGTCCACATGCTTTTGAAGTTATCACCACCAACAGATCAAAGACTGTTGGCACATTATTTATGCATTGCTGAAAGGCGAGGTATTCAGTTGAAGCCGGGCAACAAAGCATAGCTACTCCTTATTCTGAAGTAATGACTTCCTCTTGATTGAGTCTTCCCACTGAAATGCAGAGGCTCCGCTTTGTGTTCTTTTGTATTTTTCCTTGTAAAAGGCCATGATATGAGACGAGAGACCCTGAGAAAAAAAGTATCCATTAACAATATTGTGCCATATTCTTTGCCATAATGAACGATCTTCACAGGGTAGTGTCTGTAAACTTCTTGTCAGACAAAATTATTTCCATGTTCCCCCTAACAAATAGTTTAGCAGGAGAGGACTTTTGTAATATATTTTATATCATAGGAAAGTAATGTAACATTAACAGAAGCAAACTCACCCATATTGTCTTGATTTTACAGGACTTCAGTCGAAATGAATAGTGACACAAGTGCACAGGCCTAACTTCAAGGTTACGTCCCCCAGACTGTGATGATGATATAAAACATTGTTTTATACAGGCAACATAGTGGTGAGCCTGAGGCTACTCTTTTGCTTCTCTTTCCTCTAAGGCCTAAGGCATCAACCTTGGTCTGTACATTTCAACAGCTTTCAATATCAGCTAGGAGATGTATGTATCCTGTGCCTTTATTTATTGATTATGTTAACTCTCTCATTATAAGCTCTTCAAGTAAGGGCTAATGGTGATGTAAGATTTGACTCATGTTGCGCCAGAATTAAGAGATCATTGGTCTTGCTTACTGGTTTGTTTATCTCAGAGGTTTGACCTGATAATGAAGCAGCATTAAACAAATGTTTCTTATGACCACTGGAAGCAGACTTAAGCAACTTGCTCACTAAGGACTGTTTTCACTCAAAGGTCATCCTGGATGAGTGGGCAAGAGGAGGTAAAGCTTGTCACTTTTTGAAGGACTACGTACTCTGCTCTGAAATAGACAGTTGGGAGACTCAAATGACTTAAAAGGCTATATCAGCGAGCTCTTGTGGTAACCGTTATTTATTTATTAATTTGAGGCCTGTCTACTGACACATTTGAGTGGTCTAATTGCTGCAAACTGACACCGGTTACTGTCCATAATGGGACCTTGGGAGTCTTTCCTAACCGCAGTTCATTCAGCTGCCCCTCGTTGCAACTTAACTGCTCTTAGAATGTCTGATTGCAACACGGGAGCTGTGGGGCGAGACAGGATTATCAGTCTTTGTTGTGTGACTGTGTCTATTATCCTGACCTCTATTCACAGTGGGCCCTTAGGAGTGTCGCTTCCAGCCACACAGCAAAGTACCCCATCCCCGACAAACAACAAGTGAACCAGAGATCTCCCCCTGTCCCAATGCACTAGACACTTACAGCTCCAACACTGGGCATAGCACTCCACTGCAGGTAAGGCTATCAAATCCCTATTGATTTAATAAAGATAAATTGGAGGCACTTCCTTATAATGGTTTTGCAGCAGACGCGATTGATTGTTTGTGTTGACTGATGATATTGTCACCAAGCTGGGTGACGACTGTTAGTTTAGGAAGTTCATTACTACTGACGAGCTGCTTGCAGGGTCTTTATTAGGGAGATAAAATGCAGCAAGGACACTTGGGCTGCTCTTACTGTACTGTGTCGTTAAATTTGAGGGTGGTGAACTGTGTAAGCTCTGTAGATGTGTGTGTGTGTGTGTGTGTGTGTGTGTGTGTGTGTGTGTGTGTGTGTGTGTGTGTGTGTGTGTGCGTGCATGTGATTTTGGTAGAGGGATTGGCACCTTGATATCTGAATATTTCTTGCAAAACTTTAGCATGTGTACCATTTATTGCGTATCATGTATAGTGCTTTTTTTATATTATGTTTTCTAATCAGGCTAATTCAGACAATTAAACTGCGATGAACTGATTTTGTTAACATAAGTATGAGAATTTAACCTTTTGTCTTTGGGGATATTTCCAGAGAAAAGGCCTAAATTTTTACTAGTGGTTTTAATGTTCTAATTATAATGGAAGTATTTTAAAATAATTTCCCCCTAAAAAAGATACATTCAGAAAACGCATACATTACTTAGATATTTTTAAAATAAACTTATAAACAGAATAATAAGTTTCATTTTAACAATTTTTTTGCCAGTTAAATTTTTATTATAAGCTTTTACTAATATGTTTTGGTGACCGACATTTAATTTGACGTCTAAGGATAGGGTTTATTACGGATAGAAAAAAAATTATAATGTTGATAGAGTACCCCAGCTGGAGGGGAAATTTATCTATGAAAATTCAGCATCAGTATATGCACATTCATCTCTTTATAATTACATACAATTTGTATTTGTGTGGTCCCCTTTTTTAGTAACATTTAATATAGTTATTTTCCTGGATAAAAAATTAGGCTGCAATGCAGAAAAAGGTCCAAAGCTTCTTTTGTTTGTGCCACTGACAAATAGTATGAATACTGATGAACAATGCCAAAGGACACAAATAAGAATCCTCCTTGCTGCTCTCAGAGGTTTACGGATTGAGGTCTGGCGCAACACACAGTCGTAGTAAGCTTTAAAATCCAATTCCATAAATACATACCCATTAAAGCACCACTGATTAATTCATCATATTTATTTTCATGGTGGATGCCACATAGCCTATATATAAACTCCATGTAATCATAAAGATGTCAAGGCGCCAAAAGTTTTTGAGGGCTTGTGGGGTGTATTTTCAGTATTAAATTTGACCTAAAACCTAAATACTTACACGATCAATGAAGGATGAAGAGAGACTACAGATTTTTTCCCTTTTTCTTTTAGTATCTGTATAGTTGATTGAAATGCCTATGCTGTCAATGCGCGTTAAAAAGAGGAAAGGGCACTGAAGTTAACATCATCATCCATTAAGCCTTTATGAAACACAATATGGTACTGCTTGGGTTTTTTTCCCTGAGCTTATTCTTTCAGAAAAACTGTGCGAGCATATTCTTCATCTGTCCAGAAAACTTTCATCCACAGCAAGTGTGAATTCAGTTTATTTCCATGTGCCCTGATTCACCACAAATTGCTTAATGGTTTGAAACTCACTCCTGACAGCACCATTAGAGAGTTGTACAGAGATAATTTCCAATGAGGGCCATTAATGATGTTTTGTACTTTATGCATTTTTTTTTTTTAGTGAGGAATATTGAAACAGGGTCATGCTATAAATGTGCACTGTTGGACAAAGGTGGAAAATTAAAATAAAAACCTATTTAAACCAGAATACTAATTACGGAAACCACAGAATTTAGAAAACCAAAGAAAAAAGCATACATTTAAAGATAAAGGCCAAATAAATAGACCAAACAGGGGCATCTGGGGGACAGGTTTCTATCTCGTATGTACATGGTGTAAATAGACAGTTGCTGAGAACAAAGTGACAGTGATTTGGCACCCAGTGTTTAGATTAAATAACCCGTTAAATAACCTGTTTTTTATTGAAGTTATTTCAAACTTCTCCCACTGTCAAACAAAGCTGGACCACGGACTCTGGAGCTTCACTTATCCTCCTTCAGCCCACTACATCAGATGGGATGATTGCAGCCTTGAAATCAATGAAACCACAAACCTTCCTGATAATATTCCCTCTTGGGGTACAGTGGAAGATACAGTCACTATTCAGCCATACACCAGAGCCTATCCCGTAGACATATTTGGGCTTAGTTTTTGAACTCTACTCAATGATTTGATATCTAAATCTACGTGTTTAGTAAAACTGTTACAAAGTGTATGAATGATGTTAGATGCTGCTGCAACACACGCAGGAGGTCAGGGCATTTTATGGTATGGAGATCAGTTCAACAATCAGTATTTTATTGATAGAATAATTTCTAATCCAGTTTTAGCCAACAGTAAGTTAGCAGGTTTCGATCTTTGTACTTTTTATTATTTAGTACTGAGAAGAAACACTCAGGAATACTTGCACATGATGACACTTTTGTTCTTTCGATTTGTGAGATCATGCCCCCTGGAGAAACATCCACAGATCTCTAAATAGACCGCTTTGACAGTAAAAAAAAAAAAAAGTGTCAGATCAATCACTGCTTTCCACTGCATTATTCCCCAAACAATAAAACGACAGTATTAGATTAATATATAGTCTGTTCTTGGCTGGGATTTATCCTTGTGGGGTGCGCAGCATCTCCTTGTTTCAAGTTACCAAGCAGTAAGAAGGATTTGGTCGACGGAGCACAGCGGGCCCAGAGATGCCTCTGCATTTGAGGTCATTGGTGGATAGCAAAGTTATCTAAAGCCCCAGTTTGCGTTGATTTCCCCCGCCATCCCAGAGTGAGTGTCAGAGATTAGTGGTGCATCCATCCTCCGTGACCTCTAGGAGCTAAAGAGATACTGTGTTGCCATCTTGTGACGTGTCAAACAATGCAAGGGCAAGACTGTCATTTCAATGCCATGCTGCCCCACTGGATGGCCCTTTTGTTAAACGCTTGAGAATGGTGGCCTTGAGTGTAATTTCAGCAAATATGCACGATCATGGTCACCTTCCCTTCCACACTGGCTTTTAGAGGCTGCAAGGTCGTTCTTCAGAGGCATGTACTGTAGTGGCATCACAAAGACAGAAAGGCACTAAAGCTATGTGGGGATGTTCAGAAGAATTTGCAGTTCTCAAACCTCTTGTGGAGATCACAAGTTAATCTAAGGAGACTAGTTCTGAAACTTCAATCCTTTTAGATATTGTGATTGGAATAAATTGTTGTGATGCACCAATTTGGTAATTTGGTTTTATCTTTCTTTTTACATCTCAATTATCTATTTCACAACAATTTCCCTTAAAAAAAAATAAATTCACCATATTTACTGTCATTTAACCAAATCTTATGTGAAAGTTTGCAAAAAGAAGCCACTCATACTGACTTACTTACCATTGCTTACTTATCTGGGACTATTTACCCTAACATAAAAGTCATTTCAAATTGCAAGGAACATGGCTATCATGTAAAAAATTATTCATTGGGTCTTGCATTTTTTTATTATAATTGGTTATTTTATAAAGGTCCATAGTCGGATGATTAATTGACGGACCTTCACACATGATTAATCAACCGTTATTAGATATTCAGACCTGAGATTCAAGTATTTCTCTCATTTTGACTGACAAGCCAGTGGTGGAAATAGACAAAACTAATAGAAGTAGTGTCAAAATGTCAAATGGACCATCTCTGAGAACATCAACAAAATATCTGTATTGAATCTCTTTGAGCCCTCAGTATTCCCTGTCCCAAACCACAGAACTCAGTACAATCAGAAAACTGGCCAAAAAAAAAAAAAAAGCCTCAGTCAGATATCTGACATTCCCATTTCTGAGGCTGTCAGGCCTTCTCCTGGTTCTGGCATTGTGCGATGTATAAATCGTTCCCCTGAGGAAGTGGAGTTACTCAAACCACCACAGATTCCATCCACCATGTTAGATGTGAACACGTCAGGCTACACCAAAAGGCATATCTTACAGTATCTTATGAAAAGCTCTGCTGAGATGTATCGAGGTGGCTATTGGCATAGTTGAAGCATTATCTCAGAAAAGCAAATCTTTCAAGTCTTTCTGAATATCAGAGGTGATAGTAAAGCCCTTGAAAGTGACTCACTTTTAGTGATAAACATCAAATCAGTGTTCTAAAGACTGTAGAGCAGTAGAAATTCACCTGTTTTCTGGATACATCCCTCCAAATGTCACCAGTCAAATCCTTTGGCTTACTTTGGGTGAATGACTATAAAAGTACACCGCTAGCATATTCAGACAGATCTCACTCTGACACAATCACTATATTATTATCTGTCATATATAGTATGAATAATGTGTATAATAATATGTAGCATTAATGCTATGGCCAGTACATATGGTGTCCAAAGTAAAACTAATAAACCCATCTCAGCAAGGACATGCAGAGCTTACTAAAGAGGCATGGGCTTCAATAAAAAACAGGAAATCCCCTTACCTCCAGGATTTTTGGGGGATTTCCACATTTTCAGCAACAGTACATATTTGTACACATGGATACTTGTATTTTCTGTATGCAGCTGATTAGATGTGCTTTCTATTTATCTAGATCTAGATCTGAATAATGAAATGAATGGTTCTTTTTCAAAACATGCGTATTTGCTTTGGCAAAAAGAAAAAACCATTAGCTCAGGTCAACTCATGCAATAAGGTGCAACTCCTTGCAGGTGCTGTATTTAGCTACCTTTTTTTTTTTTTTTTGTAGTTAACAGTGTTGTTCCAAAAGGAGATATTCATGTTTGAGTAAAATAATTGATTGCACAGCATTATACATTTTAAAGGTGAATGTGAGGTTATAAGGTTTTAAGGTGTAAATAAGAAATAACTATTTGGCAGGACAAAATACATATGGTCCTTACTGCGACACTATGCTAGGTAGCAAAGGTGTTTTAATTCACCTGGATAATAGTGTGAGACATGGCCCCCCAGGTTATCAATTATTATAAATAATGATTTCAAAAACTGCAATTACATTAGGGGAGGTGACTTATGAAGTAAGCACAAGACGGATTGGAGGGACATTGTCCACTCTATGCCAGTGACTTCCAGTAAAGTGGTTTACGTATGTTGATTCTCCTACATGGGCATTCAAGCACATAGATGGAACCATAAGAGACTATAAGAAACATATGTCACTTGTAGTTCATCAGATAGTTCAATAAAAATGGTTAGGGTTAAAAAAAAAAAAAAAAAAAAAAAAATGTTATTTGTTCTTGTTTTCTAAATGTATTTGCTTGAATTGGCTAGTTTCCACCCGAGTGTCATATATATTCACTGCAAAAGAAACTGTAAATCATGTTGACATGGAGCAGCATTTGTCTGTATTGATTACAACAGTGGGAAAGGAAGCCGACTCATCTGTTCTGACTCACTCATACATATTATAAACCTGACATTTCTCAAGTCAAAACAATATGTCACTCTTTGCATTTTTTTCTGTGCTTTGTTTGGCTAACCTTTGCTGCAGGATGTGGAAGTAAGGCTTGAGAGCATGCCTTACCTACAGTATATACTCAGAATAAAGTAAAATAGGAGGTGCTTTTCATAATGTCCTTGCTTTTGACTAGCAAAAGCTTGGTGCGTGATGGGTCAGGTTTATTGTGAAGGTGTCAGCAGGTCCATACAGCCAGAGTGGGCTAGTGTAATAACCATGTAATTCGAGTTGTCAGCCCCTTACCATGTTGCAACATAGAGAAGAAGCTGTCCATCAAGTCTTGCAGCTTGGCTTTTAAATGGCCCTTTTCAAGTGACACTAGCCATTCTGGCACTTGCATTCCATTTTCATGCATGGCACTTTCATTACATTACAATTTTAAGAGCACTTTGAGGGCTGTTTAAGTAGTGTTTAGAAGGAAACTGTTTGTATTACTCTTAACTGAGTGGAACAGGCGGTCAGGACCTGAGTCATACTACCAACGATATGGTCTTGCCTCAATAAGGGCTGTAACAATATGCCTGGCAGTCAGAAGTTAATGATGGGTATTGGAAGGAATGACATTATCTGCTTAGTGTTCATGCCCAAGAGCACTGACAGATAATGTGCTACCTGGGCCCAAGGCAGAATCAGTGTTCATACCTAGATAGTACCCCAGCTGTATGTTCCACTGAGATAACGAACCACAAAAGTAGCCATGACCAAAATGCTGATAATGGAATCAGTGACATTTGATGTGTTAGTTTAATCCCCCCACTTTGAGACTGACTCACTATTTATCAATTAATTTTGTGGATTTGCTTCAGTTTGGCTGAGAGGGGTTTGGATTTGTGGCTGCAGGAGGACTTCCAGTTGATTTATATGTTGTTCATATAAAACATGTCCTGTTTCAATGCCTCTAACTTTTCTACCCTCAAGGTAAGGGATTGACATTTATATATTTGCCTGTTATTTTTAATTTATGATTAACTGTGATTATGATTAACAAAGAAACTATTTTAATGTCTGCACTTTTTTCATGTAATTTTTAAAATTATATTAATTTATTTTTCTTACCAACGGTGAGAAGTCCTAAAAGCTGGACCTAGAGCAGCCATAATGAAGCTTATAGTAGAATCATGAATCATTGTAAAATTACTCCACAAAAGATATTTTACAACTACATTACAGCAAAATCTTCCACTAATGAGAAAAGCTGCAACAACAAGGAAAAAGAAAATGCTGAATATAATAAATCAATGAATAAGATGTATGCAAGAGCACACATCACAGGCTGCTACTGTACGTGCTTTATGGGCTTATTTGAGCTGCATGAGATTACTGTGCAAGAACAGTGAGCTTTCTTTCTTGATTCGACTTCAGAGCAGACTGTTTTCAGATGCCTCTCCAAGCTCTACTACATGCCATGATTAATTCAGCCATAATGTATGTTAATGTATGTTAATCTGTGTCACTGATATGCTAATTAATACCTAACTCCCACAATCCAACTTGTCCATGGTGGTGGCAACACACAGACATTGAAGGAAGTGCCATGTTGAAATTCTGGGGAAGGATCGTCTGTACAAACTGTATTTATACAGTAGGCCTGTGCTCCTGAGTTGTTTGTGGCAAACATGAAGCTTGGCTTTAATATTGTCCAGCAGTTTCACAAAATTATGAAATGGAAATGCATCAGTCTTATGGCACAATTAATCATATCAATGTGAAAATAGTTAGTGTCAGATGTATGTAGTCATTTTTGTTTGTTTTTGTTAAAAACTCATCATACAGTGAGCAAAATAGCAGATTGTTCCCTTTTTTAATAGTATGCTGATATTAACAGTGTGAAAGAAATAGGGATTCGTTTTGGACAGTTGGAAAAGTGCACATTAAACAATGAAGTCTAAACAGAGAGTACATTTAAATATTATTTAAAACCTGAGCTTTCCTATTTTGAGTTGTAATTCAAATGCATAACATCCCCGAGCAATATGATCTCTATATTAACAGTAGATGGCACCAAGTCATCGTGATGTAAAGGGGGAGATTTAACTCAACTATTCTTTTGAGTCCAGTTCCACCATTAATAATTGGGTTATGGAGGGAAAGAGAGGAAAAGATATCTTGCTATCCATGAGATGGAATAATTTTACTGCATTTTTGTATTTCAAACTTCCACATTTAGAATGCAGATATGAAATACCAATGCAGATTAGCTCATCTTAAAAAAGAAATAAGAGAAAAGGAAGGATCAGATCAATTACAGATATAGTTTAGCAGCAATGATGCTGATATTTTTGTTATGTTGCTGACGTTTATTTGAGCCGAAAGCTCAACGTTTGCATTGCTACGTTTGTTGAGTTTGAGATGCTCACTAGAAGGGCTGCAGAAGTACGACAACTACGGCAAAATACAATCACCGTAAAAGGTGTTGCAGCACCAACTAGAAGAAATGTCAGGGACAGAGTGAAGGTTTGTGTTTGCTTGAGATAACTCTCTTTAAACCTTGACCTGAAGGCTTTAGGTCACTGTTTCTTGCTGTACTTTAAGAGGCTTTAATGCCTTGATGGTATCTTGTTGACATTCTTTAGATGTGATGTATGCCCAGTACAGTTATTATTTGATGACTCTTACTTTAGAGTTCATGGACAAGCTGCCTTGTCTGGACGAGGACACGTGCATCCATGTAAAAATTACGCTGGAAATAATAATGTTCAGGCCAACACTCAAGTGAATATTTAATGATTCTATTCCACTCTATTTGTCTTGGTTTGTGACAATCAAGCCATTGGAAAACACCTATCAATTATTCACATTTGCTCAACAGGCTCATCAGAATTGATCAGAATGGTCAAATGACGAGACACCTAGTAATACAGGAAGAAAAAGCTGTTGAACATTTTTGTTTTCATAATTAAATTTTTGAAGACGACATGAAAACATAAGAATTAATGAGGTCAAGATACATGCTTTTTTTTACATTATATTTTTGACGTAATGAACAAGGAGAAATTATGGGTTCGTACATTCTTCAAGGTGAAGATTGGACTGTATGACTAGTTAACTTGCTAGCATATACACTACAGTGTACAATTATAATTATATTTTTCTTGGTCTTTTTTACATCTAAAGTACATTATTTTTTACATTTTGATTGTTTTTTTTTCGTTAATTTTTTTCTTACACCTTTAATTGGTTATTAACTCTTTTTAAAATCTTGCAGTAATTGCTCCTGTACTTAAATCTTACTTTTTATTTTTACTTTTTTGAAAAAGTAAGTATATACTGCACATGACTTGGTGCAGTTGAACATTTCATGGGAAGCATCAAATATTATTTGGGCTCATAGATTTCATCGTTTTGCGACATCATTTTCTAATGTCAGAACAGAGTTTTGTTTGATAACAAAATCTCTTTGCAAAATGGTTAAATGACATTTGAATTTAATTTCATTTTCTACATTAGGAATTTATACACTTTAATGCACATGTGTGGAACACAATTTTTCTACTCCTGTTTCATTTCTCTTCTTCAACTTTTTTTTTAGTGCAAACTATTAACGATCAGGAAAACACAGCTTATATTTGTACTCATAAACACACTCTGACCATTTGCTGTATGTTGTAAAAGATAATGATATGTTGAAAATAAATGTGCCTACTCATAATCATGCCTAATCTGCCATTGCAGCCCCTCTTGCGACAGACATTAATAATGTCTGAATCCAGTGGGATATTTTTATTTGCAATGCCTCAGGATAGGTAAGTGAATATAGACACTTCAGTCAGATTAGAGTTGCACCAACCATAATACAATGACCACTAATTGCCAATTATGAAATTCTCTGATGGGCAGAAGCACAGTAGGTTCATGCCATTATTGTTTATTTTTCATTATGTTGAGCTTTGTGCTAATGATTCCATTTTATTCAAAGCACATACACTGAAGAGTTTACCTACTACCATGTGCAATATACATTTACTGGTCTTGATATAGTCATTGCACATACTGTAGGTCAAGACTGCACAAAAAACAAAGTTTTAAAGACACTGTTTTCAACTGTGTTTCATAGCCTTAATTGAATCTAAACGATTGTTTGCTTAAAGGGCCATAAAGTCCCTTAACAAAATGTCTCTTGAATGGAGCCATTACATCAAGCGAAAGTCTTTAAAACAGTCAAGGAAACATAACAACAAATCTCTGAACAGCTCAACTGTAAAAACTAATTGTTATTGTCGGTGGAAAACTCTTTCACAAAGCAATTCGGCTTTGAATCAAGACAAGATCTCAGCAAATATATGGAATGTAATTTTACAGCTTAGTTTTGTTCCTGCAATTCCTAAATGGTCACCCTCCGGATAGATTAAAGATTGCACCACAGCAGGGCCACTAATGAGTCTAATAGTTTTGCCATTGTGAAAATACTGCTCAACAACCAGCACTGATCATACCGTCTGAGTTTTGAACTGGCAGCGCAGACAATTACCACATATCGATGCTTTAATACACAGAGTTTCACAGTAGTTTCCCTGCCACATGTTGGTTCCAGGAGGCTGGGAGGCAGACAGTACAGCAGATCAAACTCGCAGGCCCACTCTTCAGCACTTCATCTGCCAGACAGCATCTTTACTAATGACTCCTAAAACTGTCATCAATTTCCGTCAAACCATCTGCTTGCTGCCCTTTACACATTACAGGATTGTGTAAAAGTCATTAACTTTATTCAGATATACAGAGACATGAGCCAATAACATTAATGTGGGAAGGAGCTCTATGTCTTGCTCAGTCCCCCTGTGTTAGTGTTCATCTCCCTGAATTAGTACTTTTGTTTAAAAAATAATTTGTGTTCGGGGCATTTTGTTGGCAAAACAGTTGAAGACAATCCTGAGGTACCAAAGAGTGTATATATATGCAGAAAGATTTATGACATTTAAAAATTATGCATCATCATAACTGCAATGATTCTGCTGCTTTGAACGTGCTGATGTATCTCAAATTTACTTTGTCACACATTGTGTAGTTACATGAGGGCATTTGCAGTTCTGATGTTCTGGAGCAAGTGATTTCTTAGCAAGCATGTGAGCTTCAGCTCATTAATTTAAGTAAGACACCCCTGTGCAGCCTAACGTTCCACTCTGCAGTGTTATTGTACAGTACAAGAAGTGTGATATGATAAGAGTAGTATTTTGTTCAAGGAGGCATTTTCTTCTGCGATTGATAGTAACTTCTTATTACGTATACTGCTACATTTTTTTGTTTGTGTATACACTTTCTAGGGTAATTACCAAGTTTTTAGGGGAACTCCTTCAGGTCAGGTTTTGTCTTCCCTTATTCATGTGTTATTGGATGAGCCACTCTCTAATAATACAGCCAAAGTGAAGATCAACAACTTTTGTGCAAGACGTGTCCATTGACACTTCTAACATGAACTTAACGATCAGTTTAAAACCCCTCAAAATGAAGTATTTTTCTTGAAAATTAAATATACATGACTATTAAAGCATCAATCAAAGTTGAAAAAAAAATCCTTGGTTATTATTAATTAAGTATTTATCCCTCAAAATTTCAGATAATCTGCTTTTTTCAGGACTGTGTGGCTGTGGTTTCATCAGATTTCATTGACTTCAGCAGGGAAACATAAGTAAACAACCCAACAGTCATCAGATTTGGAGTCAAATTTAGTTAAATTCTGATTTGTAGGTGAAAGTGTGTGACTCCACCTATTTCTACCTGAGTCCGGCCCACTTCAAAACTGA